>NC_056535.1:26713879-27015754 GCF_910596095.1 Thunnus maccoyii | reverse complement strand
TGTGTGTAGGGGGCAACATGATAAAAAAAAAAAGCCACGCAAAACCCAAGCTAGCTTGTTTACTCGTAGTTTAACTAACATTAATGTATCGCCTGCACTTGTTTGCTCAGCTGTACAATGCAGTAAAGGAATAAGGACGGATATCAGAATGTGGTTTTGTAAGGAAAAAAACCAAACACGGTAGAGACCGCAGACAAGGCCGGCCCCAGCAGCAGCGATAATATCACAGAGATCGAGCTAGCTGACACTGAGCTGCAAACCACATAAGACATGGCCCTTTCCACAAGTACAGTCAGCTAATAGCTAGTGCTACATGCTTATGTGAGTGCCCTGATTAATATATGTATTATTTGATTTTGAAGCAGTAGCCTTATGTGGTTGTTATTTGGCCTTTCTGAGATTATCGCACTGTCAATGAATCAATGAATTTTATTTTATGAAAGAAACTGCCCCCTCATCACTTCATTCTGGCACCAGGCCTGAATCTCTATGACATAACTCCTTACTGCATGAAGGGCCTCATTTTGGATAACTTTCCCTCATGTAGGCCTATCACATTTTCACAAAACTGCAGGGCCAAAAGCCATTAGCTGACTCATAATTACTAATTTCCTGCTGCCACAGTGTACATTTTTCACAAGGATAATCTCAAATATTGCATCTTTGGCGCGCTGTATGCATTCTTATCATGATGACTTCTTCAGAAAACAAGAACCCTAACCCACAGCAAGTGACTGATTGATGTACAAGACCTTTTTTTCCCACAGCTGAACTGATGTAACTCTGCAATGTAAGTCAGTGACATCTAGTGGGGAAAAAAATAAACTGCATTAAAACACAAAAACCCAAAGTGCTGAAGGTAATACCGGAGTAATGATATTAGAATACAAAAATCATGTGGTGCTGTTTTCTTCTTGTGCTCTCCATTATTTAATACAGAGGTTCCTTCCTAATTTATACACAGAGCAAAAAAATAGATCAGTGTGCACCACATGACATCTGCTCTGACATGAAAACACAAAAATACTTGCACAATGTCACTTCTTCACAAGGGTAACTTGGCCATTTGACTAATTGATATTACTGATAAGTACCGCACTAGTTTTAAACAATGTACTATATGCTCTGTATGTGTGAATGGCGCTGGTTAAAGTATAAAACCTGCTAATCCATGTCTCTTTGCATAAATCTAAACTATAGACATCAGTCTTGAGATCATCAGCTTTTTTGTTTATGGTTGAACAGGAACAGAGAATGTGATCTTTTTCACATGAAAGAGGCATACAATAATTATTTCAAGACAGAACATGCAATAAAGACACAATATTTGTGATCAAAAAAATCTTTGTAAGGCGGAGTGTAAAACGGCACAGGTTTAAAAGGAAGGTCAAAGACAAGTACAGTAGAAGGCTCTTTGCAAAACATTAACCACTATGTAATTGTCAATGCAATCCAGTTCTACATATCATATTCATGCCTGTGCCTGAAATAGAGCATAAGATATATCCATTCGTATTCCAGTCATTTTTAAGCAATTTATTCAATCATCACCCCTCATGCAATTACAAGTCATTCAGTGGCCATTAAAGCTGCTCATCTACCAGCTTATCCAGTTTTGAATGACTGAGCAAGTCTTTTCAAAACCAGGGTCAAAGTCACTAACATAATGGAAATGCGGAGGTTCTCGGCAGTCATTTACAGAAAGATTGGACCCATACATCACTTAAGCATTAAAATCAACTGTTAAGGTGCCCTTAACTGCTCTGCTTAAGCTGGTCAGTGATCAGCTGGGGGCATCTGTGGTGACACTGGGCAGCACTCAGGTGTAATCTTCTGCCTGTGTGAATTTGATGGAGGGCAACCTTCCTTAGGTAAAGGTTAAAATGGTTAAACATTAATACTTGGTCTATTCCTTGACAACAGACCAGCAAATTTTCATTATTACAAAGTAAAATTGTGTCAGTCAGGGATCTCGACTTGGAGGAGTTTCCTGCGGCTAATCCAATTATAATTTACAAATGCTTAAAAATCATGTACATGAGTAATTCACAAGAACAAATATGTACTGTAGAAGCCTTGACAAACAGATTTTAATTCGTGTTTTGCAGTAACACAAGTCTGACTTGTTTCTAATTTGGTATGTGCCCTTCAGTCATGTGTTTCAACCTTACGTAAAACATACAGTACGGTATTTAACCAGATGCATAGCTTATATAACCATTATAATTTATACCTCTCATGGCACTGGAATTTCACAGAGGATTTGAAACCAGTCTGATAGCTTTACTGGGGCTCTGAACTTATTTAATTTGCGTTCTCATTCCAAATACAGCCCTGTGATTCATGCCTGCTTTTGAAATATGGATATTTCATAGAGAAGAACGCATTCATGGCATAAGATGCCTCTGAGCTTTCTCTTGTAATTGAAAAAAAAAGCATCTACTTTGTGCAGTCAAGCTCTCTCCTTGCTCTGCCGTGAAAAGAAGTCGGCTACCATGACAACTGGCAACTAGCTTATGCTGCTTTGTCGTACTGTATGAAAGGACAGTATTGTTGGACGCTAGTGTGCACGGTATTCATCCACAAAATATGACACCTAAATGATTATTCTGTCAACAACTGTAAAGATGTTAATTATTAATGTCCTGTGCTACTTTGTGCTTTTACTGTGTTCTTTGTAGTTTAGGATCCTTTCAACTTGTTGTATAAAGCGTCTTTGAGTATCTTAAAAAGCGCTCTATAAATAAAATGCATTACTATTATTAAAATGTATTAATAAGTCCAGGAGGTGTTTTCAGTAAAACTTTATTTTTCAGTGCATGAACGGAACACCATGTCAAGGTTACAGCCTATCCTTTTCGATCCATTTTTAAATATTTTCTCTTTTTTTTTACATAAAAAAATAATGGAGCAATTTAATATACCTCTATTTTCTCCCCGAAAGAGCACTCAGTAAGTATTTATAAAGGTGCTGTACAATGTACAAACATTTACATCTACTGTTCCTACAGAATGTAGAAGATACCACAAGGATTGTTTTTTTCTAATGAAGCGATGCAAGGCCACAGTATGATACAGAGATGAGATACAAAATGGTCAAAATAAAAGCATAAAGGAGTACAACAGTGCAGGGGACATACAATAAAAAGGGCATTATCTGATTCTGGACCAGAGTAAACTGCCTGTAGGCTACCTGACGCTCAGGGTTGGATTTACTCATTCAACCAACCAAACTATTGCACAAAAACCTACCACTGATTGGCTCATAGCGCATCCTCTAGTGATTTTAACCTGAAAGCTCCATTATACAGTCACACACTCTCATCACAGTCAATTACAGACCTTAACCATCATTTCACTGTCACTGATATTGACTTTATCACACATTTGCTACGATACTGTGTTCCCTGAGCTTATCTGAATATGTCTTAATCTCATAATGTAGTCAGTTGTATAAGCAGGTATGCTGAGTACGTTTTTTTTTCTCAGATTTTACAGCAGAAGCTTCAAAAATGTTGTAAACTAACACTGAAATTTCACTGTTGACTCATTTTTACAGACCCCATTATTGGAACCAATTGTTAATCTAAAAGCCATCATTTCAACTACCCTTGAAATATGTAAGAAGGTGGGATCTCTGTATACCTGCCTTACATCTGCAGCATGTTCAATATCTCAGTAAACCACTACATCACTTTCTATGCTCCATTATCCTTCAAGCTACCCTGGCACATAATCACACAGCAGGACTGACAAATACATAGATTTAAAACCCTCATTTTTCTTTTCTCAATAGTCAAAGGTAAAATCACCAGGGACATGACTCAGAATGTGCACAGTATTATATAAATTGCCATTTTGGCATTAAACAGTGAACCTTTTAGAAAAAATTACAGCTTTATAAAATAATAACGGCAATGCATTGGTAGCAAGTCAACATCACAAATTAAATACAACTCATGGTCATTCTGTTATGCTACAAGGGCAGATGCAGTGCAATGGAATTCAATAGATATTTTAAAGTTAGAATCTACAAAACATGACACATTCAAATATATATATATATATTATATTTCACAATGAGACACGTTTTGAGCGATTGCAAACATTTGGTACAGCGGTTTGCATGTTACCTATACATTTCATGAACTACAAAGATCCATGGTAATTCCTACCACTGAAGTACATCGGAAGGATGGTGAAAGCTCAAATAACATGGGACAAACCGTTGAAGTCTATATCAAAATGTGGAATGGCTTGGTACAGCTACATATACTTATACTCATCTATTATCTCAATAAATTACACACTGGTTGGTTATCATACACATGGTAAACAAGATCTCAAACCACAAGTTTCTGGTCTTTTTAATGGTACTGTTTGTATGGAGTAGAGTCATGTCTATAACCATAGAACAGTTAGATTCCCCGGTAAAGTGAACGCTTGCTGGATTGTATTTGAAATCCACCTGGTGTCCAGAATGAGAATTATAAACAAGAAACAGGATCATCCTCAGTGTTGTGCAGAACACGTGCAGTAAAACAAACAGAAGGACCGACTGCATGCAGTTGAGCAAACTTTTAAGAAAAAGACAGTCAAAATATCCCACAATGAGGCCGAGAGCAAAATTAAACCATAGATGACAGTCACACTTGGTGTATACTACAGGCGAGAGGCGAGGCCTTTCTCCTTTCTTTGCATATGGGTCATTGCATTGTAATGGGTGAAGCGCTGTTGGTAGTTGTTGTTCCACAGAAGGCTCCCAGGATTGGCACATATTCACATTTCAAAATGTCTTGTCTGGCGAGGCCCCGAGCATGCCGCACATGCTTAAATCCCACATCAAAGATGCTGAAGCAGCGGACAAGACAGAGGGGAGCTGCTACATGCCACATGTAATTTCACAGGACTCCCAAAAAAGACGAATCTGGACATGGTCCAAAGGTAATAAAAGTGGCACCATGTTGCACTTCTCTGTTTTATGGAAGAACTCAGAAAAACAATCCACTGAGGGTACTGTTAAATATTCCATGGCACAGCTCAAGTCTGGGCAATCCAATATTCTATCACAAAGGGTCACGAAGGACCTCTGCCTGGGAGAGGATTCTGGCTGAGCTGGGCATTTTCCAAGGGCCAGGGCTAATAGGTCCCTTTGGGCTCTGCGGGGTCCCTGGAATACTGTTTATAGAGGCCACAAAGTCTTCCTTACGAATGTCTTCTTTGGAGTAGAAAAATGTGTCTTCGCTTCCTTTTGCCTCTCTTGGAGAAACTACAGAGCCTTTTCTTCTTAACATGTCTTTAAAAGATGACAATGATTCTCTTTTGTTGATAGTCTCTTTACTTATATTCCTATCTTCTCTAGGTTTGCTCTTGCCATTAGCATCTCTCTGCCCTGAGTCTTTACCAGTGCCTGTCTCGCTCTCTCTGACTATATGAGATGTCCTGTGGTGGTGAGACTCTCCCACCACTCTCTTTTTGAAACTTTCTTTCTCTTGGCCAGGCCCGGTCCTCCCCCCCCTCCCTCCCATCTCCCTTCCTTGTGAGCCTCTTCTGATCTCAAGATTCGCCCCTTTGCAGTTTTTCATTTCATGATTCAAGCTCTCTCTGCTGGAAGAGTCCTTTAATCTCCTCTGAGGGCCTTGCTGATGCTCGACACGCTGCAGGGCCAAAGACACTTGCTGTCCAGCTTGAGGAGAGTTCCTAGTGCTTGCGGATCGTGTTTTTGTCTGCATCTGAGACATCCTATTCTTGCTCAGTGTTGCTTCCTGTGCCAGGCTGTCAGTCTTTTTGGGACTCTGATGTTGCTCTTTGGCTTTAGGAAATGTCTCCCCTGTTTTCTTTGGGCTGCTTAGCTCTCTGGAGTCTTTTGCGGGCCTGGTCCTCTTGTAGAAGGTGATATGCTCAAGGGTTGCTGGAGAGAGCCTTTCCACTTCCTTGTCTGCCCACTCACCACTCTCCTCCACTGAGCTTAAAACCCTGCTGCTGCAGGGCTTGAGGTCTTGTGGGGATAGGGTGCTCCAGCTGCGGGAATGTTTCAGTTTGCTGGAGGAGGGAGAGGAAACATAGATGGAAGCCCCGGTGGGATATGGAGAGGACGAGGGTGATGCGTTAGAGGAAAACACACCTCTGGAATAGCTCGTGGGTGAAATGAGTTTTTGATCATGTTGACCTGTAAAAGAGCCACACATTTTACTTGGAGACACCATGTGTATACACTGATATTAGATGAAAGACTGAAATTCTGAATGAGGCAAGAAAATTAGATTATTTGTAGAGGTTAATAGTGGAAAGGCATATGAGAAAGAGAAGAATTACCAAGGTAAAAGAGAAGAGGCCAATAAAAGCAGTGAAGATGTTAGTGTTGGTGCTCAGTGTAGTAGCACACAGTAGAAGAAGCTGTACTACCTGCATCATGGGCAAAAGAAGAAAAGCCAAAAGGAAGCAGATGGTTAGAGATTAAATTAATAAATAAAAAAACAATTAAAAAAGAACATTCATCTATTATAACATGCCAAAATAGTCTCCATCAATTAACAAACGGATAGAGTCATTATCATTAGCTAAACTTTAGGTGGATTCAGTATGTATTTAACTACTGTCAGTGTCCCTCCTTGTAAACTTATATAGGAAATATATCCAATCCCTAACAATTTTTTTTATTGTTAAATAACATTAATCAAACATGACATGCTGAGAGACTTTACCCTAGCCTTGACCCAATTTATAAATGTCATTGCCTACTATCTGTCACAACGTAGTAAGGTTTTAAAAGATAAGGCTGGCAATATTCTATATTTTTCTTGTGGCTGATAAATCCCATAAAAACACTTCCTAACTCTCCCAGTTTTGGGAGAGTCTGTCTGTCTAAATAAGTTAAATAATTTCCTAAGCAGTGTTAGTTTTTAACAAATATTTCTAAAATCAGGAGTAAATAGTGCACTTCTTGGGTACTATTTTAGCTGCACATTTGGTGCACTAGTGAGTGGTTACGGAAGAGGATACTGTATGTGGGACTCATAATAAACTAGAGTTCCCATGTTTATCGTAATGAAGGTGCTCATTGATGTATGTTGGGCATTCATGAACAATCTGATGTCATCAAGAGGAGGAAATAGAAGTAACATTGCAAACGGAGCGTTCAGAGCAGGCTGAAGCCTGCGCTTTTGACTTGCAGGGAGAATTTTTACAAATATTCACCTCAAGTTTATGAACTTTGACCATGTTAAACATAGATATTCTACATCATAACAGTATAAAAATAACTAAATCTCAAAAAATATGCCCCCTTTAATAGTTTTTGGAGCAATGGAGGTCTGTGGCACAGAGGAATAAGATATTAGCCTTTGAATACACACACAATACTTGTTAATAAAATCAATTCATTGTTGGTTTTGGTCTTTTCATGGGATTTGTTTACAGTAAGAAAAATATAGAATATCACCAGACTTGTCTTTTAAATTGAGCACTGAGCAATAACTTTTTATGGGGTAAAATGCCCTTTAAAAACAGTAGCATAGCACTTAGAACAAAAACTTGAATTGAACTACGTACTGCATGTTGAACCTATCATCTGTTGTTACTATTAATTGTTTGTATACAGCACTTACTGCCATCTTGAGCCAGGCCCGCCCCAGGTCTCAGCAGCAGTACCACTTTGTTTCCTCCAGCCTGGATCAGTTCAATAGCGCGTGTATGGGAGATGCCGCGAGCCGGCTCCCCATTAATCTCCACTATCTCATCTCCAACCTGTCAGTAATACAGATTATGCAGTTATTAAACAGAAACCCACCTATCAAAGCTTAGCATACTCTGCTATGTATGCACAGAAAACTAAAACATACAGATGCTGTGTGCTTACACACAAATATGCATAATCAAAGAATCTAAATTTCATGCCACACATACACAGCCTTGTAATACCCTAGAGGTACCCTCTATTATTGGAGATGACAAAATAACTCAGGATAAAGCATGTAAACATGTCAGTCTGTTAGGCTCTAATCAGTGTTGACATTCCTCTCCACCCTTGGATATGCAAAGTCATGCCCAGAGATCACAGTCTGGCAAGCCTAAGATTGATTGCCGCTAGGAGGTTCTATTCTTCTTCTATCCTTCTCTGCACCGTCTCCCCTCTCATCCTTATAATAATGTGATAATTTCATCCCCATGGGGAAATTCTATTTTTTGCTAAAACTGAAAGAGTGCAGGGTCAGTTACAGTGTGACCTTCCTGGATATGGTCAGTGTCTTAAGAGGGATGGACACTTGCTGACAGATAGATAGATAAGATGAGAAACTGCAGTGTTACAGCAGCCAAGTAACACACATAACGAAAAAAAAGACACTTGAGGATGTAGGTAAGATATACATACAGTAAATAGAGAAAAAATGTTTAAATAATATACAATTAATAAGAACAAAATACAATACGAAAATAGAGACCATATAATAATATATAATAAAGACCATAACCCATATCGCTGATCCACTATATCTTTCCTGTTTGCTGTGTCGAGTGCTTGAGTTACTTTGCTAAATGGAAACTCAAAAATTGCAGACACATTACAGATGAGAGCATCTACAGCATGATACCCTTAACACTGTAACTGCATTTGTTGAAACACAATTCAATTAGTTTAATCTCCAGTGCACACTAAAAGAAATTTTATTTACTCTAATTTACCTCTGTGATTTATAAACTAGTAAATGTTCAAAATTAGATTCCAGCAATGTAATGGTTTTCATAAAAGCTCGCAAAACTGTATCTAACAATGTTGAGTGTAACAAAAGGAGCTTAGACGTAACCGAAGAATGCAGTGACTTTTATTCAATCAAGAAACCAAGTCTGCATGCCCCGAGGCTGATGATTTCTTTCTGTTGGCAAATGGTTTGTCTTTCCAAAACTCCTGCAAACTGTCCAAAAATCTCAGCTAAATGTCCATGACATTTGGTGTGAATATTAACAGTCCAGGGAGAATGACTCCCAAATTAATTTGATGACCCCCTGACCTTTCCTGTAGCCCCACCATCACACCAAAATTTCTACTTCAGGAAATTCCATGAACTTTCCTATAGTTCAACTTTGCACACAAGATGCTCAAATTTAAATGAAATTCAATTTCAGTGACCCTTCTTCTATCTTCTTCTGAGGGAAAATCTAACATTTAAAATTTTTTGCCCCACTACTACTAAGATTCTTAAAAAAGCAAATTCAGCAGTATGTTGTCCTCTCAACTCAATGTGTTGTGGGGTGTAATGAATATTTCAGCCTCTAGGGGGCACTAGCAGTGTTATAGACCTTTTGAGTTTGTTTCATCCAGCCACAGTGGCAAACTTTCCAAACTAAACTTTCTGCAAGTCAGGTAATCATAAGATAAAACATTTTCTATCAAGACAAAGATTACCTATCCACTGTCAGGTCACTATGGCATAATTTAAGGTAGAAAAAGACATGCTGTATAATAAAATGACCACTCACATGGATCCTTCCGTCCAGCTGAGCAGGTCCGTCTTCAGCCAGTCTCAGGATGTACAGACCCATGTTGTACTCGGTTCCACCTCGCAGACTAAAGCCAAAGCCCCTGGGACCCCTCTCTAACTCCACTGTCAGACAACCCTGCACAGCATAAAGATAACACATTGCTAAACTCATATGCAGACATATGAAGACATGCAGCAACACACACACAAATACGTAAGCAGGTCTTGATGAATAATTCCTGTAATAAAAGACCTGAAACCATAAAACACCTTCCTGTTTACGGAATGTGCCTGTTTTTAATCACACATATCTGTTCAGCCTGAAGTTGCCTTGACAACAGTAATGTCTCATCAGATTGTGGAGAATTTCCTTGATGACATCTAAATTGATTTTAGATGTCATTAATAATCCCTGCTCTTTTCTGAATGGCTTTAATCTTTGTCTATTGGACTTTAAGTTACATTATTTGGAACTTTAATGGATGCATGGACCCACTGAGTTGTATTTGATGACACCAGGATGTTATGTTGTAAGCACACAGTAAATACTATTTGTTTTGAATATTTCTTTTCATATAGTCATAAAGATTGCATGTTATATGCCTTCAGAAGCTTTAACCTTCAGATTGTTGTTAAGACAACATACAGTGGAAGGAATAAAATAATTATTCTTACCTGGTTCGGTCCTGTCACACACAGCGTTCCCTGCTCACTTAGTGGAAGAGTCTTGTGGTCAGACCAGTTGACTCCATCTGTTTTCTCCTCCAAGTCGAGGTTATAACTACAACAAACAACAGATGTGATTCTTCAGTAATACATGTTGTATACAGCATGCTGCAGGCGAAAAACTGAGCCATCACGCAAAACATAAAACCTAATGTACTGCATAATGTTAAATGGATGAGGGATGCATTTTTTATATGGATTTTTAAATGTTTGTGCTGTATTGTACTATATACAGTATGTTCTATGATTTTATTATCTTATACACTTTTATTACACCAGCTTTTTGCTCTGAAGGCAACCCTCCTCTTTCCACACATTATTTCATGTTGAGTCTAATTACAGATGGTGTTTGTGGATTTATGATAATTAATCAAGGCAGGCAGCGCCATCATTTTATTAATATCACCATAACCACCCTGTATTATGATTTGTTTTCAACTTAAGAAGGGGTTTCTGTTGTATTTCCTGTCTGCACTGTCTAAATCATCCACCAGGCCAAAAGGGAGAGTAGGAGCAGTGGGGTGCA
This sequence comes from Thunnus maccoyii, assembly GCF_910596095.1. NCBI lineage: Eukaryota > Metazoa > Chordata > Actinopteri > Scombriformes > Scombridae > Thunnus > Thunnus maccoyii. Next base: position 27,005,023 of record NC_056535.1, on the reverse strand, counting down.
TCGACAGGAAGAATTTATGGAGAAAAAACATAAAAAGGTGGAACAATCATTTTCTCAATTTTGCCCAATTGAGCCCAATTTTGGTCACTTGGTGTACATTTTGTACTGTTAAAGTACAAGTTTAATATTGGTTGTCCAAAACTAAGTGCAAAAAAATTGTATCCTAATAAAATTGTATAGGGTACAGATGCAGCAAAAGTTCTGCTCTGCTTTTGTCCTGAGAGTGAACTTCAAATCAACTATGCAAAAGCTGTTTCAAGGGCCTTTTCCCCTGTTTACTTCAACATTTCTTTTGTGCAAGCAGATCCTTACCGCTCATCCTGTAGTGCAGATCGTTGCCCCATCGCTCTGTGTTGAAGAGCTGGACTCTGTTTAGCTGAACTGGCTCCAGATGGAGGGCCCTTGTATTCTGAAATACATTTTATGATTTTATAATCTTAAGACATTAAGACGCCCACATATATAATTCTTCCACAACAACTTTCACATTCATTTCAGGTTAAAAAGTTAATCATTTAATTTTCTTTACTTGAAGAAAATTAAGCCTGCAAAATTATAGGAATTATAAACAGACTACTTAATTCATCAGTAGAAGACTAACCAATCAACCAATTCCCCCCAGGCAGACAAAAAAGTTGAAAATTTGATTAAACCAAATTCATCACAAGACCTACAAACTTTAATAAAAGGTACAATTGGGCACACAGAGATACTCACCATCCTCAGGAACCACAGTGAGGGTGACAACATTGCCGGCCTCCTTGATGAGCTGTACAATGTCATTGTGAGAGAGCTCTATGATGGAGCGTCCGTTGACCGCTGAGATACGATCTCCAACATGCAGCAGGCCACAGCGGTCGGTGGGACTGCCCTCAATGATTCGGCCAATTTTGTGCGGGATGACTGAAAAGGCAGATATGAGGACAAATGAGACATTAAGACCCCAGATGTATCGACCATAATGAAAACCTTGAAATACATCTAGAAAGTTAACACGAAAGGCAGTGAGCATGGTCCCACAATAACTTTGCTTTGTTTTGCTAAAATAAAGGAGAAACACATGGCTGTTATATCTCACTCCTGACATTCATAATTTCACTTTATTCCTCTTTAAATTGGTTCATACCTCTAAATACACAGTAGCTAACATACAGTATTATATCTTGCCATGACAACAGAAATGAGTGATCAATAAGTCTTTCCCATTGTCTTCAATGTGTATTTTCTTAATGTTTTTTCTTATGAAGTCTTGAAACCAAAATTTATTCATTTTAATATTCTTTTAATAACTATTACAGCATGTTTAATGGAAATAAAATATTATCATGGCCCCATCCATTTGTAGTATGACAAACATTTCCAGCGTACTTGGAGGCTGTTGAATGGTTGGGTTACATGTAATGCCTGTTACATTCAGAAGTGAATCTATATTTTGGACTGAACAGGACCAAAATCCCATCAATACATCTTACTGTATGTGAGCTTAGAATTTAGATAATTCAATTTTAAAATGAGTTTAAAAAAAATCAAATAATAATTTTGGTACTGACAGATTTGACTCTCACCTCCGTGCGGGGGTTTGCTCTTGGAGGTGAGGATGACGAAGCCAAAGCCCTCAGTGTCCTTGCGGTGGAGAGTGATATCAAAAGACTCGTGGTCCAGAGCGCTGGGCATCGGTAGGCGAGGTAGTTTGGGAGAACCGTTCACTAACACTGGAGCCATTTCCTGTATCTCTTCCTCGGTCACGTCTGATATGAAAGGATACAGATGTTAATGTACTTTTTTTTGGTGTACTTTTTTGTATTGTGTGTACGTATGTCTGTATTTGTGTGTGTGGGGTGTATGCATTTCTGAGGATTTTTTTTCATGTATGAGAAATATTTAAATAAAAGTAACAAAGTAGTGTCTTGTTACTGGGTTTTATAAACAAAGTCACAGTGGGGCAATAGGATCAATAGGACATGGATGATGAAAGTGATTACCAACGGCTACTGGTGGCTATGTTGGTGGACAGACGACTACACAGACATTCTGTGCAAAGCCTCTATTGCCTGAAGTCATAATTGAGGTGGTGATTCTCCAGATCATTTAAAGAACACATCTTCTCTGGATTTTCTACTCATTAAGTGTGAGTTGTGTTCCTTTACTTGGTCAGCTATGCCAACTGCTCATGCTTAACACCGAGTCCATATCTATGTTTGACTCATACATCTATTTTTCAACAAACTGCTGTTTCTATAAAAATCTTAAATGCATCACCTCTTGTGTGTCCGAGGATTTTTAAAGTTTTAATGATTTGGGCATACTATAGGCTGTTATTGATGTTGTTGATAACGTGGTGTTTTGCTTGTTACTCACCTCTGTAGATGACCTTCCTGCGCACAGTCAGCATAACTTGACCATTACGGGCAGCATTGGTCATCAAATCCAGCACCTGCTTGTGGGAACGACCCTTGACCATCACACCATCGATGCCAATGAGCTCATCTCCTGCTCTCAGACGACCATCTTTCTCTGCAGCTCCGTTGGGCACAATGGCCCCAATGTACACCTGGGGAAAGACATTCTGATAGAGGGTCAGTATAATGGAGAACTAGCCATTGAGGAAGCAGACATTATTGTCATTACTAAGGCTTAGAAAACCTTTTTACAAAGCACAGAAAAATTGTTATTTGTCAGTTCACATCACTAGCTCTGATGTATATTAGACCTTCCAGTACAATCTTAAAGACAGTTTTTAGTTTTGAAAAGCTACACAAGTTTTTCCAGTCTACCGACCACTCAAGCACTTTACAGCACATGCCAGCATTTACCCACTCACCACACATTCACACGCTGATGGCAGAGGCTGCCATGCAAGGTGCCAAGCTACTCATCAGGAGTGATATAGCACTCACTAATGCTCACTCACCCATTAACACACACACTCACAGCAATTTCGAGTTCAGTATCTTGCCCAAGGACACTTCAACATGCAGACTGTAGGAGCCGGGGATCAAACTAACAACCTTCTGATTTGTGAACGACCCGCTCTACCTCCTGAGCCACAGCTGTCCAGTGTTATTATATACTTACTGGCTGTTGTGGACCTTCTCCTCCCAGAACACGGAAGCCAAAGCCCGTCTCAATGTCTCTCTTTAGAAAAACATCTATGTCTTTGGTGTGAGGCTCTGTGGATGAGTAATACTCCATCACTATTGTGTAAAGAGATCAAGGTTTCAAGCTGCACTGGACATAAGGTTAAAAAGCAATATCTGAGAACAACTGATGAAGTCTTTGGTCTACACTTACGTCTGCTCTCCAGTAGGGCTTTAGACTTCAGGTACATCTCTGTGGCATCTCGTTTGGGGGAGTCGGCAGAGCGCAGTGTGCTCGTGTTGGAGTGGTAAGCAAGGGCCTGGGGGGCTGAGTCAGCGATACCGTCCAAAGTCTCTGTACTGGCTGTCATTTCCTGTCTCTGTAAAGATTACATTGGCCATAAACACAACATGTTGGTTCAAGTATTGTAATTACAATTTTCTTTTTTATGTTTTAAAGGATCACACTTCCTTTGGTGTTTGCCTATGAAAGACATCACACATTTTATTGATAGTCTCTGTAGCTCATTATCCCAGTGGATGAGCATCTAACGGTGATAAATTATCAAATGCAACAAAGGTCACTTCACTGACTCTCTTTTTGAAAAAAAAAAAAAAAAACATAGACTGTTTTCACTATACAGTCATCCTATTGTTTTGAGGGCTAAGCAATAAGATTTTAATGTAATTTAAAATCCTAAAACTAAAGATTTCCCTGTGGCTGTGACAGGCCTTTTGAGCCAGAAAGGGCAACTTCTTTATCTAAAACTGTTGTATTAATAATACCACAATATCTAAAGAGGCTCATCCATGCTTCATTACCATTGCAATCCCCTGACAATAGCCCTAAGAATATGAATACTGAAAGGAAGTAATTAAGACCGTTTTTCAGAGCAAACAAAAGGAGGCGCCCAGAAACATAATCAATATTCAAATTTATTTAATTCGATGCAACAGAGGCTTACTGGTTAAGCTGAAGGACAAAAAGCTTTGAAATTAAATTGAGGGATAATTCCTCAAGGGGAAACAATAGTTAGGAAAAAGGAGAAGATATGTTTTTACTCACAGGCTTTAGACTCTTGACAGGGGATGTTTGACCTATGGAGAGACACAGAGAGACAACATGAATATGGTAAGAAATGCAGATATATGATTTGGAGCAACAACAACCACTGAACCAACGTCCACCAGATGGCACTGCCTCTCTGACTGAGAAACAGCAGCAGTGAGCATAAAAATAAACTAGTGAGTTGCTCTAAACTCACTAAAGAATGCTCCATTAGGGAATATACATCCATGTGTGGTTAAAGATAGATAGGGAATATAAAGGTAGTGCATGTGCTAGAGTGTAGACTACATGGTTCAAGCCCACTGCAGGGCTAAGGAAGCGGGTGAGAGCATTAGAGATTCATGCATATAATTCAATGACCGATAATTCTCTTCCCTCTCTCTGCTCGCTGTACAGTACACCCACACGTTCCATCTCAGGCGCTCAGATTGTTCCCTACAGATCATCTCTTACAGCCCCCTCCTCCCTTCCCCTCAATGCCCTGCATTAACTGGATTAACAAACACTCCTCTGGAGCCTACAGCCCTGTGGGGCTGGACCAACACTTGGCCTGATGAGGGTTTAATGGAGTCTGATCTAAAAGGGGAGACGCAGCGGCATTTTTCGCTTCACTACGAAATTCCCAATTCAACCTTAGAGCCATCAAAGTCATGAAATAAGACAAATGCACACACCTGAAACACACCCACCCACACCACTCTTTTCCTTTCATCCTCTCTTAGCTTTGCTCTTTTTCTGCTCACCACTAATGCCCAACACTCACATTTACACACACACACATATACAGACACACACACATACACACAGAGGGATCCCCTTCTAAGCCAAAGGCCATTGTCTAATGAGGGTTAAAACAGGCATTAGCTCTTCAGTTGGGCAGACTGGGTGAGGCTGAGCCCAGCGCTGCTTTGACTGTGGGGTCATGCAGTGCGTCACTGGCATAGGACATGGTGATGGTGGCACAGCAGTGAGGGTGCGTAGTATGGCTGTTTGGGAGAGGAGTAAGGAGGGTTGGGGCGCGGCTATGGGGAGGAGACCCCTGGGGACCTTCCCTCTATAGCCATTTAGCTATGGCTCTTTAAGGGGCCATGGATATAGAGGCATGCACAGATCCCCAGCGCTCTGCTGATGATCAAAGCCAATCCAGGGTTCATCGACTTGCGCAGTGAATCCCTGGGGCGGCTGGAGATGGATGTAGGAGACATTTGAAGGGTGCCTACCCTCCTCCCTCTCTCCCTTGGAATCAAGCACATCCCCACACTTATGTAATTCCCGTTCTCAGACTTGTAACAGACTGCATTACGCCTCAATGGGAGTCATCATAAACAGAGGCGGTTTGAGCGGAGGCACACAGGAGGATTGCTCGAGAAATGTTCCCTCATATGCATGTGAGAAAAAGAGAAATAGGGCTCAACCAGATCAAGCCTGATCATCGTATGCTACAGCTACAGGGGTGCAGGTGCATCTATTTAAGCTAAAAAGGCAGCAGTCTCTGCTGTGATGACCTTATGCAGACCGCAGACACAGTGGCATCACCCAGGCTTCTACTGAACAACAGTGTGTGGTCAGTCAATGCCCCCCAACCAGCCACAACATCACCTCACCTCCTGTCAGTGTCAGCACGCTGACCTCACCTCCCATGGGCACTGTTGGAGTTGCATTGACAGCAATAGCAAATTACGTCACACATAGATGGCATTAAAAGCATGAGAATGATGGGTGAGCAAATAGAATGACAGGATGAAGATACACAGAACATGGACAAACACATAGACCCAGGCAGACCTACAATACAAAAACACAGATGCATTTGTTTGTTGTTTCAGTGTCTTACCTCCTCGTAGCACCAGCACGTTGACCTCACTGCCCACTGGTAGGTCCTTAAGAATGTCCACCACTTGGGCGTGGCTCAGCGTTTGGACATTTTGCCTGTTGATCTCTTTAATGACATCTCCTTTCTGAAGGCCACGGCACCACTGGGCATCCAGGATCATCTTCACCTTCTGGCCCAATGGGCAGTCGGCGATGGCAAACCCAAATCCTCCAGGTCCTTTAACCAGCGGCACGCTCACAAGCTCTGGCTGCAGCATCCCTGAAACCACCTCTCCCCGCTCCCCCTGCCTCCCATTGGGCATGGCTGCAACGACCGGCCGGCCACTGGCATCCGTAGTGACATAGTGGAGCTCCTGGGAGGAGCCGTGGAGGACGTCACCTTTCACAAGCAGTGGCTGTCCATTGATGAGGGGCACAGCTGTCACCACCTCTCCACCGTGCAAAGCCTGCTGGGGCTGGGCAGCCGGTGGGGGAGGAGGAGGCGGGAGAGGGTCATCGCTGTCTAGATCCACGTCTGGGGGAAGCGGGTAGCCACGACAAAGAACCATATCCACATACTGGTTAATGGGGATGGACTGGAACATCTGCACCACCTCTGGATGGGTCTTCCCCAGCACACACATCCCATTGATCTCAACGATCACATCACCTAAGACACAGAGTGAGAAAAGAAAGCAAGTGACAGTGAGAGTTTGTCCCCTGGTATTTAATCTAGACATCACGTCTCTACATTTCATTGGAAAGCACTTAACTCCTTCCTTTGTCAGATAGATCTTTCCTCTAAAATGTTCCTTTCCTCTTCACTGCTCTTATATTTTCATTCTGGCAGCTCCCTGTACCTCTTCCCATTCCTTTTATTGTCAGTCTACCATTCATTTCCCACTTTATTCCTGTCCCTCCTTCACTCGCTGCATTGTTGAACAGACCTGAACAGCGCTCTGAGCCACAACTACGCGGAGGGGAGACGGGTGTAGATTTCTGTCACATTGTACTATTGTAACCATCACACTCACAAACTCAGAGCTCACAGCTGTTGGTTTGTGTAGACAGCCGCAAGGCAATGGCAAGATCAGAAACTAAACAACAAAGAAGTTGGATGGCTTCACGCCCACTATAATCAGTCTGTCTGCTATAAAACTATGCCCTTGACAGTGCTAGAGTTGTTGTTATTGCCTTGTTGAACTCATGGGACAGTGTTGGCGTAAGGGAACACCACAGAGGTAGAATTAATATCTCCAAGTGCATCATGGTAGAACAGTTGGTATATGTTGGCTGCAAAAGAGTTTTCTGTAATATGGCAGCAATTAGCAGTTATAAATTAATAGATCTACCACTCAGATAAATGAGATTTCAATGTTTATTTGAGCAAGAATGCAATTTCTAGTGAGAGTACATCTGCAGGATTTTTGCTCACCAGATGCCATCTTGTTGTCGTGGGCAGCAGGCCCGTCACTGAGCACGTTTTTCACTTGCAGAAACTCATCTGTGCGGTCACCTCCAATGATGGTGAATCCAAATCCCTGGGAGCTCTTCTTCAGTGCTGTGTGGTACATCTCACCCTTCAGCTGGCTGGGGTCTGCAGTGAAGCCAGACATACCTCCTTTACCTGTGAACAAAGTGTACGTGTGAGCAAATGTAAAATGGTTGTAAAAAGGTATAGAAAGCCTGAGTGAATGACGGGCCTTATCAAACAAAACTCAGATCTCAAAACTGTGCTCCACATCAAACGCAGAAACACTCATTAATGAATTCATATCCTTCTTGAAAGACAGCAAAATCCATCCATGTCTGCATTGAACGTCAATTATATGCATAATATCCTAAGGATCAACATAGCAATTAGTCATTTCTAATTAACAGGCATAATGTACATTCCTAAACTAGATAAACCCCTTCAACAGAGGCCTTTTTGTACAACCTCACTGAGACAAGAGCACAAATAGACAGGTAAAATGAAATAAAATGTTAGCTTAAGATGCTTATTTCCTTTTAACTTGTAACCATTATGTGCTTCCCTCTATTACAAAACTATAGAGCAGAACAGTGATATAACACCCCTGACTGCATCCAGTTTAGCATGATGTCCTCCCATCCCCTCCATACTGCAGTCAGTGACTCCAAAAAAAAAGAGGTTTGTCATTGTAAACTTTTTATAACTTGAGTAAGGAACAACTTAAGGTCAGTGGCAACATCAATATGTACCAGCAGCTTGGCTGTGGCATACGCAATACAGTAGATAACCAACTGTCAGGGTCACACTGAATTAAACTGAGCAGCTTCCCTATCTGGCATTACTGTGGTATCAGCACTTTAGATCATGGACACACCGTTTTTCCCTCCCTGCCTGTTGGTCTCTGGCCGGTGCTGTGTTATAGCTTCGGCTCAAAAACAGTAAAACTGAAGCCAGCCCATGACAAATGATGCTCATTCCAGCGACTGTGCTGTATACTGAGAGAATGTGATGTGGCTGTCAGTCGCTGAGATGCCACAAAAAATCATTTTATTATCGCTTAGTCATTTTACTGAACAAGCTACCAATTCTTGTATATTCAAAGAGGAATGAACTGCTGCAAAACAATCCCACCAGAATGAAAAAAACAAAATGTCTGTGTGTCCCCCCCCCTCCACGTGCCTGTATTGGACAATTTAAATGAAAAGAAAGTATCTAATTGATTTGGGTGTGTGAACCCCTTTTTTGGGCTTTTGACCTTGTGATTTGGTTACACGTACCCCTCCTCCCTAAAGTTTTTAGAAAAAATTTACTCAAACAGGACACTATTTTGGTGCTCTTGTGAACATTGGCAGCGTAGCGGTGTATGTGAGATATACTCAAATAACCTTCAGTGCCAATGTACATCATATTGACAGAACACATCACCCAGTGCAACCATGTGGCTCATTTATGTGTTTCTAATTTTTGGACAACAATGGAGGTCTGTAGCACTGAGGAATAAGATTAATCAGGCTTTGGCAACACAGAAAATATTTGCTAGTAGGTCCAATTTGTTGTAAATTTTTGTATTTTCAGTGATTTATTAACAATAACAAAAATATAAATATCAACAGCCTTATCCTTTAAGGTAACATGTCAAAGGTTATGATTCATACTTTGGCTAAATTTACACTTGTCACTTCAATGTGACTTTTGAGATCTGCTGCTAAAATTGGATTTTAAAAGACCATGTCAATGTACATTCACTGGCCACTTCATTAGGTACACCTGTGCAATCTAATGCAATCCAATACAACAACTCTGTCATAAATTCCACTTTTACAAAGCTTATAGATTTTCACTTTTTGTTGACATTGCCAGAAATTTGATAATTCTACTTTATGTTTATTATTGAGGTTGTAGTGGGTGGTGGTGGTGTATTGGGGTACATTATATTGGATGGTAATCCTAATATTTTGTCTAATATTTTGACCTCAATAATAAATATAAAGTAGAATTATCAACTTTGTGACAATATCAAGAAAAACTGAAAATGTGTAAGCTTCGTAAATGTAGAATTTATGGCAGAGTTGTTGTAATGGATTGCATTAGATTGCACAGGTGTTCCTAATGAAGTGGCTGGTGAGTGTATGTCTACACCTCGCCTAAAATAGCTGCTCTGTGTATGTAAATCTACAGTTGCATATCTTCCTCCTCTCTCTTTATCTTTTTCCATTGCCTGTATGCACATGGTGACTGTACATGTTTCTATTTACATATCTATTTTTTTTAAGATCACAACAGCAACTTTCTAGTTTGGCTGGAAAGTAACAACTGCACACTTTCCCTCTTTCCCTTCAGATTTATAAACACTAACTTTCTGAGGCATGTGTGAGGAATTTAAATGCAGGCACTCTCATGCTATCAAATGGTTCAGCGGTCATAAACATCCACTGCAGACATGAACGGCTGTGAGTCAGTGTAAGTTATCACAGTCAGTATGGACTCCACATGTCCACAATGCTGCATGGATCAAGAAAAGCTCATTTACATAATCACATTCAAATTGCTTGATAAACTCATCATGGAATGTTTTTTTTTCTTTTGCTTCCTCCCAGTGAGAGCTGAAATAACCATTTGTGTGTGAAGAAAAATAAGTAGTGGAAGGAGAAAGAGAAAGAAATAGATGAAGGAAGTGAGTATGGCATGTGCAAGCCTGTACTTGTGTGGGAGAGTCCAAGGAAGGTCCCCATGCCAATGTTTGTGGGCAGACTTTGAAAGCCAGAGGCAGACAAAACCATCAGATCCACCGCATCATACAGCCATGGTTTTTGATTTCTCATGTGTGACTAAATTGTGTTTTAAATCTCCAGTGACATTATTCAGCATAATTGGGAAGACACCTCTCTTACTACATCAATAGAGCAACAGCAGCTGCTGTTGAATGCACCTTCATCAGCAGGATTTAAAAAGAACTGCCCTTGCAAGGTCAATAGTTGACTAACAGGGAAAGTACCAAGTACATAATGTCAACAACCAGTCAGAACAAAGCAGATATTGAACATGCGGGCACAAAGCCTGCCATGTTGGCTAACTGACAAACATTAAGCACAGTCTTCTCCACACGCTTAGCTGCAGCAAACACCTCAAATAATATGGAATTCCAAAGCTGCCAATAATGAATACTGTACATAAATAATACATCTTGAAATAAAAGTGACACTAGAAAAGAAGCCACTATCAAATAAAATCTTTTGAAAACAGAAACAGAAAATACTATAATGAAGTAAATGAACTCCAGTAAAACAGTTACTGTGGAAATAAGAATGTTTCATAAATTATTCATAAAAATGAGTTGAGTTTTAATAATTCATCAGATTTTTTTGGTTCATTTTAATAGGTTTCTGTACATAATCATATGTCTAATTCCTTTCTTTAATAGTAGTCATTTCCATAAAACTCCCAGGGAATCTCATACCTTGGAATACTACAAAAGTCTCTTTTATAGTTAGTTACACCTCAGGCAAGAAATGCCTGAGGTGTAACCGTCGACTGATGATGCTTTGGTTTCATCATAGCAACTGTCTGACAGCTCACTAGGTTGTGTAATGGGTAATCAGGGGCGAGGTGGTGAATTTCCTCAGTCCTCACACACCTGAGCAGAGGGATGTCTGATTATGCTTGGCCTCTCTGACGTGCTGTTCCACCAGCTGTTGCCACATGCACTGCTAAAAGCAAGCCTCCTCCCTTGCATTCCCTCTCTCACTCCCTGAAACCCTGCCAGCGTTACGAGCCTGTCTATCTCCACTGCTGCCGCACTGTAATCTATTATACATCCATTGTAATGAAAACATACTTAATTCATAATGTTTATTGCAGGAGAAAAATGGCTTGTCAACCTAAAGAGCAGACCATCACTGCAGCACTGACAAAAACTTTTATTATATGAGCGAACAATGGAAGAAAAGGCCCATTTTGACAACCTATTAATGGTTGAGGCTGCTTGAAGGTTGACGCATTAGGCTGACCTTGCATGAAACAATGATGTGCCTACTGCTTTCTTTTCCCAGAAAACATATTTATCATCACACTGACTTAGGTGAAAGGCTCGGCCTACACACAATGCATAAGCCAAAGTAATTAAACTACAGTTATATTTTAGACAATTAGCTGATGCTCATGTCAAGAGTGATTTGTAGTGAGCACGAAAATAGAATAAGCTCAGTGAAACAGTATCAAGTCTCTGACAATTCTCTCAATTCATAAGCAGACAATAGAGGCCGAATTAGCATACAAAGGGTAGCAGAAGGTAATAGAGTATCAAAAAAGACTTTCATCATTTTTCATTTTAGATGACTTCATACTCACTGAAATTTTTTGGGATGTTGTTTTTACCCAGACAGACAATGACAGTCAGAAAGCTGGTGGAAGCGTATAGTTATACATGTATTTGCATGTCTTGGAGACCTGAGAGAGGTGAAACCCATGAGACAGGGCTCAATATGTCATGATGTTTTTAAAGGTCACCATCCCATGTGTTAGAATTGCAATGTGGCATTTGCAGATTTCCATGTGTGCAAAATCTAATTCTGTGAGTCCTTTAAACAAATCCTCTGCAGTTATGACATATTGGGTGTTTTTTTTTCCACCTAACAATCCAAATAGAGATGAGGTTGAAAAGGGTGACATCTTCTGCAGTGCTGTTTTTACCTTGAACGGGTGCTGCTGTGGCTTGTTGGATCACAGCTGTCTCCTGGCTCAGCTTCTTCTTTGCCTCTAGGACCGGGTTCTCAAACTGGGTTTTTTGGTTGATGTGGCTGCAACATAAACAGGCTCAGATGTAGGGAATAGAAACTTACAAACACCTACACAATATATACATACCCACCTCTCACTTATAGACCATTTTTCTGCAATTAATTATGTATGCACATAAACCTTTTCTAATTTTTCTAATAGAGGGATGCTATAGTGGCGCCATTATAGATATATTCATTAACACTGCACGTATACAGTATAGATTGGCTTGGCTTGCCATTTAATATTGTAGGAAATGAAGCTCCCGACTGCCAGCAACATCCTGTTCCTCTACAACAAAGTAAACAGCCTGCTGTCCCTATACAAACCAAAGCCATTGTTTCACAGTGAGCTCATTTCAAGCTAAAGCACTGGCAGCAACAAGCTCCATCTATATGCCATTGACTCTCCTTGTCCAAAGTTTCTCTCTCATGTCATGTCTACCTAAGAGGGATCCTTCTGCAGTCTGAGCAATAAAACAACGTGACCATTCCTATTTTCTTTTCATCACAACAGATTGCTACCTCTCCTTCCAGCTCCCTCTCTCCTCCCTCCATGCATTCTTGTTGAAAAGCTCCCCACTTCTCTCTACTGCTGCTACAATGGCTGTGTTTCACTGATTTCCTGCTGGGGTTTTGAGCACAAAAACAAATTTTTCACACAGACAATATAAAGAGACGTACACACAGACTTACATTCTATACACACATGCTGACACGCATACTTACACAAACATTGGCAGAACACAGTGAGAGCACAATCAGCGTTGTGTTCGTATACAGGTCACTGCAATGTTACCCACAGAGTTTCATTTTGCCACCCACTGATAAACAATGGGAAAATCCTGATCAGGATCTTCAACTGTTCTCCAGGTAAATGCTTCTATCTGTTACATAACTCAGAGCATCCTCACCCGAGATAAACAAAATGAGCCATGCGCTAGATCCATTTATTTATTTTTAGACAATATTGATTTATGCCGGTCCACTGCTAATGTACACTAAGCAGTGTAATATGCACTCATACTCTGATCCTTCTGGTGAAATTCACTTGTGCGTTGTGTGCATCTGTGAGGAACGAGTGTGATAGCGCTGTTTGTGATGATGGCAGCTGAAGTGCTTGAAAATTACATGAATCAATAAATCAATAAAACTTACTCAACGTAGTATGTGCCGTACTGTGGATCGTCAATTTCCTCCCAACCGTAAGGTAACTCTGCAAGAAGAGAAATGAGTGCTATTGTGTTTAGTCGCAAGGGGAAAGATGCAAATAAAGGGCAAGCAGAAAGATCACAAAATGGAAGAAAGAAGAGGAAGAGCGGGCTCAGTATTTGGTAGATAGTCATCTGAGAGTTGTAACCCAGTCAGCTTGGTGGTGTGGTAGTTACCAGTGTATTTTTTCCCCTTGACTGGGACATTTAGCATAAGAAAGTAGCCATGAAAATAGCCTACAATAATTTAGTGAACATTTCTGTGGTTTCGACAAGCAGGCCGGCTGGAATGGCTGATGTACGTTATGCCCTGATGAACATATCAGGCAGAAGGGGAGAAAAAAAAAAGAGAGAGAGAAAAGAGCTCTTCACGCAAGAGAGAGCTTTCGAGTTGCTTTTCAGAAGCAACACACCAACTAGCTTTCCGACCGCCTGTAAAAAATCCATTAAAACCAAGCTGGAAGGGTCCCACTCTTTCAGCTGTGGCCACTCTCTGTCTCTGCTTGCACTTAAGCCCACATTAGCATCCTGGGGATACAAAAGCACCTCTGGAATTCCTTAAACTAGACCCCAGCTCTAGAATTCCCAAAAAAATTAGGCCACATGACTGATGCTTAGGGTTACTCTTAAGTGACATGTAATTTCAAAAGGATGTTATACTCATATTTGACCCTGGTTGGTGATTTGATTAACTGTGTGAAAATGTGTGATGGATCATGTAATGCACGTACAGCAGAGGTATGCCCTTGTGTAAATACATGTGCAGTAGTTAATGGAATGTCTATGCTTGAGTGGACCTGCTGAGTAGTGCAGTCTACATACCTCCATCCTCACACTTCTCAGGGGGCTTCGCCTTCTTCGCCAAGCGGGGGTCCAACCACGTGGTCGTCTTGGTATTGTGACTGCAGAGCACACAGAGCAGCCAGTAAACATCAACAATAAAGAGCTGCGCCAGCAGAGAAAGCACTATTGAGGCACGAGACGAGTAGCCAGTGACAGAAACACAGCAACCGTAGTCTCATGTGTAATATGCTCTTGTGCACAAGGCTTACTGGATTCATCAACAAACATCTGATCCATTGGTTTACATTCAGCTGTCACATTACCGTGTTTATGGTTAGGTGGCCTTTTCAGAGGGGAGGAAAACCCTCTGAATGTGAAACACGACAAACTCATTTATACTCAAATGTGTTACACAACTAGGGTGTGTAATCAGGAGGAAAATCACAATGGTCTTCTGATATCTTCAGAGACAAGTGGCTTAGAGCCAAACATGAATAAAACACACAGGCTTTCACGTGCACGCAGGCGTGCATGTATGTACACCCACCCACATATAGGCTTCTAAGAGAGGTTTGTTTACTCATTTGTTCAAAAATCTAAGTATTGATTGGTTTAGTGAAAGAGCTTAACGTATCTTTATGAGAGATTCAAAAGCTGTGTTGTTACTGTAGGTAAGAAAAACCATTTGAAACAACTGTAGCATTAACTTGGAATGCAGTTGAGTATTTATACCTTCCTGAAGCTCTGGGATTTATTTACACCATCAATTTGAGGCCTTGAATAATTTAAACTCCTGTTGGTCAAGTTTGTTATCATGGACGGATGAGTACGTGTATATTTATTCAATTCACTCTTATTTCCTTTTCATTATAAATTGTTTTTGATGAGCTGCAAATGTTTTCATCACTCTGAGATGAGAAATAATGTTTCTTGTACATCACAAACCCATCATTACCCACCAAAGATCTTTCTTAAACCTACTGTCAGGCTGATGAGATACTGACAGAAACATTTATCTGTGTTTCATTATGCAAAAGGAAGATACCGGTAAATACAATGCTGTATGACATCAGATATACAAACGACATTTTAATTTTTAATATCACAGCTTACAACATACCCCTTTGCAATTGTAAGATGACACAATTAACGTAAGTAACAGCACTCAAGTTGTCAGTTGCCCTATATTTCAACCCATGCAGAACATGGACTGTACTCTAGTGTGCTTTATTAAAAATATCATCATAACTAAAACCTTGTTTTTTTTCAGAAAGACATCATTATTCTACTCAGCAGTCATCACAGGGTCGTTTTCTGTTCCCTCCATGTAGAACTAGTTTGATACAGGGGATAGTTAATTATCGAGCAATAGTGGCATGGAATTACTGAGTTTTTTGGTTTCAGAAAGTAATACAACAAGTTTAAACAAAAAGTTAAGATTGAATTTGTTTACACAAGGAATAGTGTAGAACATTATATGACATATGTTTTTTCTGTTCTCGAAGATGTGACAGGATGTATGGAGCTATCCATCCCACTTTTATTTGTGATTTAGTTAATGAGTTGCTAAGTTATTTCTTTTCTCAATTATTTAAGAGATGACATTATTATATAGAGCTACTGTATGTATTAGATGGCTTTGAGTTATGCATTATGAGTCTTATTGTGAGTATGAATGTTATGGTTGTGTATTGATGTATTTCTGTTATTGAAGTATTGTTTACTTATGGGGACCCCAGGAAGAGTAGCCACTGTCATAATACAGTGGCTAATGGAGATCTGAATAAACAAACAAACTTTACCTGATCAAGCAAACATCATACTTACCTGTAGATATGTTATTGCCCATCAACACTGTACAATTTATATTCAGTTTAGATCAGCAAAAAAAGGGTAAAAAAACAAAAAACAAAACAAACAAACAAACAAACAAAAACAGAAAAGATGAGGCTGTTGTTATTCTATACTGTTCTTATTGTCATCAAATCCCATTTAAAGATCAAAACCATGTATTTTGTCCATTTCTTAGTACTTTCCAACGCCCCAAGCCCATGGCACCTACTGAAGATGTACAGTAAATCTTTAAAAAATATATATTGTTTATTACATTTTAAAAAAGGTCCTGTAATTTCCAAAAGCAGCTGGCCACATTACTTTAACAGGATTATATAGTGTATTTGTTGGGGACCATTTTCAGCCATGGATTTATACGCATTTGATGCTCTAATGATTATTTATGGCAGCAGGATGGCGTATGTGGGATTGACACAAAATAAACTATGATGACCCTGTTCATCATAATGTAGGAACATGTCACCCAGTGCAACAGTGTTTTTAATAGGTTTTGGACAACAATGGAGCTCTATGGTACAGAGGATTATGTTTGCACTTTTTTTTTTAACAATATGTTTATTGATTTTTCTTTTTCAACAGAAAATGTATAAGTAAATATATTACATGAAAAATAACATCTGCATACGACAAACACAGGGCAATAACCACAAAAAGAAATCAACAGCATGAAAAGAAAAAAAAAGTAAACTAAAATAAATAAATAATAAAAACAAAAATGAAACATTTCAAGCAAAAAAAGACGTGGTACTGAAGCAGAAAAACAAACAAAATGACCTTTGACAGCGGACTGATCCAATAGGATAGAACATAATTGGGACATGTTTCAAATGAATTACAGTGCCACAAAGCCAGTCAGATAACTCTCTCCACCAACCCACACAGACACGAAGCAGAGCGAGTTACCCAGAATTCCCATCATTAGCCAGTATTTCATCCACATTACTTTGCTTAACAAAATCCAAAAATAGTTGCTTCAAATCTTTTTGAAAGTGTCTTGTTTACCTTTAACCATATATGTTATCTTTTCAATTGTCCGGCAAGACGACATTTCCTGAGCTATTTGCCAATGCTAGGCCTGTTCACACTTTTCCAAGTGAGAGCAATCAGGCGCTTTGCTTGCAATAAGCACACATCTATAAGTGCTTGTAGCTACATTGTTCTTTAGATAAGGATTGGATGGATATAACCCCAGGATATACACTTTGGGATGGAGAGGCAAATTTACTGATATTATTTGGGATATCGTATAGGATACCTCCTTCCAAAAGTCTTTCATTTTTTCACAGTCCCACAAACAGTGAAACAGAGTCCCTTTAGAGTGACTGCACACATCTGACTTAGTACTATTAAACCTATTTAGCTTAGCAGGAGTTACATACGTTTGCATTAACCAGTTGTATTGTAATAGTGTTAGCTGAGCATTCACAGTCTGTGTCTGAGACTTAGTGCAGATGCTACTCCACTCATCTAGTGATATATCCTCCTGGGTATCTTCCCTCCAAGAATTCAGTTTGTGCACAGATGATTCAGTTGAGCCAGACACTGGCATATTGTACACAGCTGAAATTCTGCCCTTATCATTACAATGGTTTGAGATATTATTTTCTAAAGTGGAAAGACGGGGGGGTTCTCCTTAGCAGTAAATATTCAAAAAAAAAAAGAAGAAGATTTTTAGGAATGTCATAGTTCTCAAATGTCATAAAAATCTTATCTTTATACAAGTCTAGAACATTCCAGTCCCTTACTGGCCCAAAGTTGGAAACCTGGATCAGTTCTCCCTGGAGTGAAACTCTGCTTTCCCCATATGGGACTAAAGCATGAGAAAGAATGTATTTCACCCTGAAATTTCCGTGCCTCAAACCAAACATTAATTGCATTCAAAACAAAGGGATTCTCTGTTTGTTTTCTTAGTTTCTTGATATCAGCTGAGTAAATGTAGAGGTTGAGGGGCAATTTGGGTACAACTGAAGTCTTTTCATGTTCGCACTTCTACTGTTTGCAAGGCAGACCACTAGTTTCGGTTAATGCGAGCTAATTTAGAAGTAAAAGTGCAAAATGTGGTGCAAGTAATTACTATTTTCATTGTCAATTTATCTATTGATTATTTTTTTTACATTAATAATTTTATTGTTTATAAAATGTCAGAGAATAAGGACAAATCAATCAATCAAGTTTGTCACATGTAATCATATAAGGTACAATCACAGTGAAATGTAATCCTGCCATTTCCTTCAATTTGTGTAAAGTAAAGTATATTTAAATAAATATATGTGTATGATGGACCAAATCAGGCAGTGCAGTGAAAACGCCAGTCCTCCCATTCATTTGAATGGGAGTTGTGTGTTTAGGCTGCAGGGTTTTGGCTGCAGCGCTGTTGCACTGGCATATGGAAAGAAAGTTGATCCAGAGTCAACTTTTGGAGAATCGCAACCCAACGTCACACTGTGGTGGCCAATCACAGCCAGCGATCAGACTGATCAGAGCAGAAAAAACCCTGCCATTAGGGAGTACAAAGATGTTACTAGGAGGAGGGGAGGACATATCTCTTCGTTTGATAACGTTAAAAGTAAAGTTAGATTTTGCTGTCGGCTTCCTGACCCATTTTAAAAAAGATGAGAGAGAGAAAGAGAGAGAGAAAGAGTGGTCGAGTGAGCTAGAGAGTGAATGAAGAGAGGGAGCAGTGGTAGTGAGAAGGCCAGTGAATCAGATCAATAAAATGTCATTTTCTGATTGTTTCACAGCGGTTACTTTCTAGAGCACAAACACGCCAAAATCTCCACACACCTCCGCTGCACCACCTGATTTGGTCTGAATACGGCCTTAGGCAGTGACCTTGTTCAGGATCCTTGTGGCCTGAAGGTAGAAGCTCTTTCTGAGCCCAAAGGTGTCTCTCCCAATTTTTTTATTCTGTCTGAATGATAGTTTAAAATCCATAAGAACTCAGTTTATAATTGTGTAAGATACAGAAAGCCGCAAATCTTCATATTGGAAGATGACGGAATCTTCAAACATCTGGCATTTTTATCTGATAAAACACTTAAAATTAGTTGACTGATTGCTAAAAATGCTGAATTGGTGATGATCAATTAGTTAGTGTACTAACTGTTTCAGCTCTAAATGGTCACATGACCCATGGGTTGTGTCTTTAACTTACTCTATGAAGTAAACCATGCCGGTCTCAGTGTAAGCCATCTCCCAGTTAAGGGGCAGGGGCTCCAGGCTGTCATCGCGGGGAAGTGAGCTCCATGTGCGGAAGTCCATGGTGCTGCTGGACTGAGTGTAGCTGGGAACCGCTTTCCTCCAGTCTGCCCCCTCTTTGTGCTCTGGAAAGAGAGGGGTGGAAGGCCAAGGAAAGGGGGAAAAACCAGGAGAAAACAGAGAAGACAGAGCAGAAGGTTAGCCTACAGAAGTACCTCTGCTCTCTTGCTTTCCTGCCTGCTGCAGGGAGCAGAGGGAGGGAATATGTCGTTCATAGGATTTGCATGTGAGTGATGGTGTATGTGTGTTTGCCAAAGGGCTGTTTTGCATTTGCATGTGCACATACTGTTAATTCTTCTCCCTATGTGTATGTGTACATTCCCTGTGGGTTGCAACGATAGAGGCAGGGATTCACATTAGAAAGGGCCATTTGAGCCCCAAGGCAGTTTCTGTATGATAATATTGCATTTCACATATATTCTACTGAATTGGTAGACACTCCTTTTTAATGAGAAACTGCTCTACAATACACATGAAACATACAACAAAGGCCATCCTAATTCACTTAGCACTTCATGCCTTCCCTCAGAAGATGGTTATAAAGGGATGAAACGCAAGTGCTTTTCATCCCTTTCTTTTTATGTGGAACTAACCTTCTCACAACAGAGTATGATGCCAAAAGATGTTACGCACACCACAAAAAAGCATTTCTGGGGGATGTATTTCCTAAAGATCATTCCACCTGAATTTTAGACTGAGTCAAAAATTGATAAAAATCCAATCACAGAGCCCCACAGCAGCATCAACATGCTGGTTATTTGAAGAATCTGAAACACTTTCTTCTATACCCTCTCCGATCAAAAAATAAACATTTGTGCTACATATTTAAAGACACAAACACGTGGAGGAAATGCAGATGGCATGTTTGAAGATGCCGTTATGTGCTCTAGCCATGCAAACACTTCGAGAACCAGCTTGAGGGCAGTGCCTGAAGGAGAGCTGAAGTCATCAGTAAGGTTCACCGGGGGAAAGCCCATTGGTCTGAAGACCCATTGTTCCGAAACCCTAATAGTTCAAAAAATGTCCCATTGCCCATTAGTCTGATGGCCTGTCATCCCGAAAACAAACGCCCATTGCTCCATTTTGCTCCGAAAATACACACTCTGAGGGGGTACACTGCCATTATTTATGGTTAGGTGTTCTGATTACGGTGTTTTTTAGGTTATGGTTAGGGTTAGTATGTGCTAAATGCACAAAATACACTAAAAAGCAAACATTTTGTAAATGGTACCTTGGTGTTCGCACGTCAAAATATAATAAGATTTTAAGGGCAAAAAACTCCAGGGAGAGTGTGTATTTTCGGAGCAACAGGCGTTTGGAGCAGTGGGCTTTTGTTTTCAGGATAACGTGCCGTCGGACTATGGGCTTTTGGTTCAATGGGAAGTTTCTTCAAACTATTGGAGTTTCAGAATAATGGGCTGTCAGACCAATGGCATGGCACCGTTCACAGTGGGGTGAGAGCCCACTTGATGATACAAGTCAGATGGGTTATGGAGCGTCTGCAGGGGTAGAGGAGGGATGATAAGGACAGTCTGAGGAAAGATGGGGGAAGCTGCAGTCAAGAGTTTAGAGACTTAGAGCTCACATTTTCCATTAACCTCTTTTTTCATTCGACCATAACCCTGCCCATCTATGGCTGGTCTTCTCTGCTACAGCTGTGGGCTGAAGCTGAGCAGTCATTTATGACTGGTTTCTTTCCATAAAAAGAACTCCTGGATGTCTGGGCATCGTTTTGTGTTTGATTTCAATATGACAGAGCAGTTGGGTAAACAGGCTTTGGATTTCTGTGAATCTGTACAGCTGAGCAAGCAGTGTTTGAGCCATGACTGTCAAAACAATGTTTCATTCTGTCAAAAAAAAAAAAAAAAAAAGAAAAAAAAAAACAACTCAAAACATTTTCAGCTTGGACTTGCCTCAATGTTAACCCCAATTCTCTTTCTGTAACAGCTCAGGTATTGTGCACAGTATGTAACCTATTTCTGTTGCACGGTTGTTCTCCTTGTGAGCATTAAGGACAGATTCGCTCCTCGGAGAGCTGAGGAGTTGTCCTGATTGATCACACACACAGTGCCCTGCTCTCAGTATGAGATTTTTTCAAGGTGACCTGCACTTTGTTAACTTTTGTTAAATTAACAGTAACGACATTGCAAGTGGAAAGTTTATCAAAGGTATAGCGATCACATTTGAATAAGTGTTTAATGTAACACTGCATATCAGTCATGTGCAGTCACTAAATGTGGCTTAGAGATCAGTATTAAAAGGTCAGTTCATCCAAATTATATTAATTATACCTCTTGTGGTATCTAGCCATGCAGATTTTTTGTGTTTTATTTACCTAGAATTTGAAATTTAACTGTGGTGAAAGAGGGCAGAGGATTATCTGGGGAAACTGGTTTTGGAAAGAAATGTTGAATATTTATAATTTTTATAATGTGAGCTAGAGGTCTTCATGGGTAAAGTAAATCCAACTAATCAAGGCCAAACTCAACCAAGGCCAGGTTCAAATTATATTCAGTCTAATCAGGTTGGGTAGGATGGATCCAAGATCCGACTGGCGACATTGAGAAAATAATCAGAGCTGTTATTGTCTCTTTATTTGGATCTGTTTGAGTCAACAAATCTAATCAAACTATCCTTGGGTCAGTGTGTATATGTCTGGTCCAGCATTTTGGATTCATTACCTTGAGCACCGCCATTGTACCGGGGTGCTTGCAAAAATCAGAAACAAAGATGGCTATCAGAGCAAATACAGCCCAAAGTATCTGCATTGCTAGATAGTAGCAGAGGTAAGTTCAGTATGTTGTTTTTTAATTTGGGTTACCTGGCCCTTTAAACAGCAATGCAGTTCAAATCCCTTCAGTTTCATATTAGTTGTTTAACGCAAATAAATATTTGAAACTGACTTATAGAGTTTTCACCAATAGCTAGATTTATATCTGTAACATACTGTATCTCCCCCATATGGCATTTAATTAAGAAGAAAATGTGTAAATATCATTTGATCTTTTAATGCTGTTTTATGTGACAGATTGAGATATGCATAGTATTGTAGTGTCCACAAACATCCACTGTGTCCATCAAACTGTACAATCTGCAACAAGCCGACGTCTTTAAGTCTTATGAAAGAAACCTAAGAGTGACACTGACCCAACGTAGCAATTCCACAACCAAAGGACAGAGTATGGCAGAAATCAAGTTATTTAACGTGACATTCTGTGCTTTGACATTTACTGACCAGGCAATCCATTGACCAGCGGTGGCCTC
Organism: Thunnus maccoyii; assembly: GCF_910596095.1. Classification (NCBI taxonomy): domain Eukaryota; kingdom Metazoa; phylum Chordata; class Actinopteri; order Scombriformes; family Scombridae; genus Thunnus; species Thunnus maccoyii. The sequence goes on along the minus strand of NC_056535.1, from coordinate 26,982,446 downwards.
TCATCATCGTCCTCCTCCTCGGGGACAGCGCTGTCCTTCCTGTCCATCTTACTGACTGAGGTGGTGCGTTTCCTGGGGACCTCGCCACCATAGTCTTCATCAAACAGCACCTGATCCACCAGGTCAGGCTGAACCAGGTTAGGTTCCGCCGGAGGCTTCGGGGTCCCATAGTAGTTACCTTACAAAGCAAAAGGATTGGAGGAACAGAGAGAGGAAGAGAAGAGGGAGAGCAGGGGACAGAGACTTGGTTTTAAAACAATATAATCACAAACAGATAAGGAACCATATAAAATGAAGCTGGAATGTGGTCCAACATGTAAAAAAAAAGCTACAGGTATGTCATAAATGGTACAATATCTATCTATACGTAATGTGAAGGAAGGAGACACAGTTAGGAAGATCATTCACTGTATCTAACATCATCCAAATTCACTTGATTTAAATCAAAAAATAATTCTCTAAATGTCACACACCAGCAGTCAAGGTTGACTATTTACAAGATTCAGAGGTCTGCTTCCTCTGCATGATTTTCACGTCTCTTAACCCCCTGCTTTGTTTTCCTTCAATAACTGCACCACAGGGCTGTCATGACTCATGTAACATTAAAATCACTTCACTTGGAATTTGCCAGCAACTAATTACACTGATCATTGAATACAGCAATTATCTATCTCTCAGCTTGCTTTTTTTTTCTAATGAAGAAAAACCTTGTGTTACGGATTATAAATATTCAGTGGGATAACAGTGCTCCGTAAAGAGAGGGGGGAGAGTGCAAAACTCTGGTAAATTATTTGCTCATTTAGCACATGAGGTGATCCATCTACAGTATGTATGGTTGGTGAGCAGTATGTGGAACTCAATTTAGGTATAGAATAAGTAATTATTCAACCTCCATTAGGATTATAAATAATGTGCATACTAATTTATATCCCTACCATTTATAATGATTATTTGTTTGCTAAATGCTGCTCTGTCAGATATGTTTACGCATTAATATCAAATTACTTTTTGGCAATCCATTTGTTAAGGTCAAATATTTACTCGGTTCTTACAATAAGCAATCATCAGATTGAGCCTACTCAGCTAAATCATGATTTATAATTAGATTAATTAAAGAATAGAGAGAGATACCGCTGGGAAATAGGGATTTTCAGCAATTTAATTAGCCTCCATAAACTTGATCTTATTTTCATTTGGACCCAGCTGCGTATGGGACCATGGTATTATCAACCTTTGATGTACTTAACTGTGAACATGTAGACATCACAAATGCTGTACTGTAAGAGCAACATTTATCAACTCCAGATCTTTTTATAGCTTGGTACAAAGAGGGAAAGCTGACAACCGCATGCATGCCAGGAAGAACAGAGGGCTCGGAGGAAAACATCACAGTCATTTCAGCAGCTTTACAGCACGATACTGTAACACCGCAACAGCTTTTTTGATAAGTGAGCCCATCTCGAGGCCGGCCTCATCTCCTCAGGCGTGCCAACTACAATATACAGCAAACTGGGTTAATGCAGCTATGCTCGTCTTCCTCAAAGCAGTGGGAAGGTTGAGGAGGAGAAGGAGGCTGGATGAAAGCCTGCCCCTCCCCCCTTGTTGCTCAACTCTCTGTTTACTAAGCGACACTCATCCGCATTTGTCAAAGATGGCTTCATTAACAGGGGTGGCACAACGATAGCAAGGAGAGATTGGGTCTGCTGGCTAATCCCCGCCTGTCTCCTGCCACACGCTGACATTCATCAGCCAGACGCTACCTCCGTGATTAATTACTAACAAACATGTCTCTTGGCCCCTGATAAATGTGTGTCGCAGATATAGAGGTGTGTGAATGCAGCGCGTCAGAGAAGATTTGTGGTACCATTTGCCTTTATAAATGGAGGGAAGCCTCATAAGCTGATGAGCAGGGGAGCTTGTCCGACGTTACTTGTGATCCTCATGTCACAGGGTTGATGAGCCAGAAAGAGTGAGCCTCCCCTTTCAAACTGCGTGCAAGCAATTTCATGGTGGTGGAATCAGCTACTGGTAATGAAAAGGCTCCTGTTCTCAAGGGCACTATGCATAAGCTACACAAGGTCATGAGCAGACTTTTATCTTGCCAAGATCATGAACAGACACTGACACTTACACAGTCACACAGCCACACAACCAGCCACTCAGTATAGCATATATTTCTACCAATGCATGAATTTTGCATACCCATTCATGTCCAATTGGATCTCCAGGTGTGTTTTACTTCCTCGTTAAAATACTACTTATCATCACGATGGGGATTCCAACAACAGGTTTGAAGTGGATCTTTATTTGGCAGAATTTTGTGTTCCTGGTAGCAGATTACAGATGACATTTGTCAGAAAAACCCAAAACAACACCCTCAGCATGTGTCGGAGTTCATTTTTCTGGCAACTATCCCTCCAGTCTTGCACTTCACTGCACTGGACTATTCAGTTGTTGTCCGGCTGCTCTGTTCTGTGACCTAACCTGAACCTATGAGGCGCCGAGACTGAGGAGGGACCAAAATCCCAGAAAGACTCGCTCTCAGCACTTGGCGCAGATGGCTGATGTGTCTGCTTGGCAGACAACTGGGACCCTCTAGACCAACATGGAGCCGCCAGCATGTACCCTACAAATCATAGAGCAGGCAGGACTCACAGAAACTGTATTACCCTGGCTATGGGAATGGATGTGTGCTGTGTTGTAACCTCTGATCAGCCTTACTTTAGACAGAGTGGGAGATTTACCCGTTGGATAGCAGGATGGATAAAAAGTGGAGGAGCGTGTATTTAAGTTGGAATTATGTGTACAACACATTAAATGACTCCTGTAAAATATTTTGTAGTAGAGAAAAACCGTTATACATGAACCATTAACATAATGAGCATTCAGGCAAGTCAATTGGGACTATTAGTGAGACCATTATGATTAGCTAAGAATCCCATTAGCTCAGTACCTTGAGCACAGTTCACTTACTGTACACTTATAAACTGAAGGTAACGCATAAGATCTTCACAGAAGGAATGCAACTCATCTAACCTATACAAGAGGATGTCTGACCTTGTTTATTTTCCTCTTTTCAGAGAAAAAAAGAGGCTGCACTTCAAGTACAACTAAATGGACTAAATCCCATTCCTCGATCCGATTACTTCCAGCTCCTCTTTGAGTTCACTGTGCTGCTGAGAGATCAACACTCTCTGCCACAGTAGCCGTACAGAGCTTGTGCTGACTGGGCTTTACAGGAAGGAAGGAGGAGGGGGCAACCACTATCAGAGTGTTTAGTCCTCTCTCAGGGATAGTATACTGAAACCTTCCAACTTTTAGCTAATCCACACATCTATGCACAGCCAAGGCAGTCCTGCTTCCACTGCAAAGTGGGTTTCCATTGGGAGCTCAGCACGCCTCTACTGTATATCATCTCTCTCTTTCTCTCTGTTATATGCACTTCCTCAGTTTGCTCTCCATCTCTCCCTCTCTACCCATAGTCAACCTCTCTATAAAGGTGTAAATCCCGCCTGGCTTCAGTTCACAGATGAAGGACAGCTCGTGGGCGACTTGGCAGCTCCTGAAACCTGATCTTCGAGTTCTTAGATGATCTATTCCGACACAAGGAAGGGCAAGATTTGCTCTGTGTGCTTGTGTGAGTGTGTACTTGTGTGTGTGTGTGTTTAATGTCATTGCTGCCACCATGCTATAAGGATGAGGGGTGGGGGGGCAGACACCTTATCACTGGGATCAGAGACTGTTGGAAGAACCTGCCTCAACAGGTCCAGATCATCGAAATATGCACTCCACCATCTCTGGATGTGCGCACACAAACCTCAACAAATACACATAAGCAGAAACACACTTGTGCACACTCAGAGGAAGCTGCTCTCAGCCTTAAGGCGCTTTCTCTCTTGGATGAGGATTTGACTTTATCTTTTAATTCTTCATCATATAGGAAGTGTGAGACGCAGCTGAATGGGAATGAGAGAATGGTGCACAGAAGGTCCATTCACGCGACCAGAGGTTGCCCCTCAAATATTTAGAAAAATCCTCTCCCATTTCACAGCAGCCAGGATTTGCAGAAAGAAAGAATGAGCTTAAAGAGAGCGGGAAGATTATCATGTTATTGCCATAATCATTGCGCAATGTGAGAGAAATCCTCCATTCCAATCCCTTCATGACACAAATACACTGCGACGGTCTGACTTTCCAAGACCTCTGAATGCAGGGCAAGTGCTTATGCTCCATTGTAGTATAAGGTGTTAGAAATGGTAAATACTTGGCCATTCAGCCGTTTGCAAAGCCGAAATTTCCCTCGTTGTGTAAACTTCTTACTGAAAAGAACATGACTGCTTGTCTACTTGCTGTGAAATATCAGTCGCCACTGACATGCTTAGTGCAGCCAGGTGCTGTCACATGAACATTTACAAGCAGTTTTTCAAGATGAGATAGGGGTGGAGGAGTACTTTAAATAGCTTTACAAGTTCAAGTTCAAGTTTAAATGCTGCTGATGAGCCAAAGCTCACTGGTTGTATCTGTGAGAGAGGAAAAAAGTGGAGGCTGGTTTATCCCATGAATAAAGCATGACTCGAGAGTAAGAACACAAGTGGGACCTCCTGATGTGTGACTGTGCAGCCAGCCGGTGGGATCAGCAGGTTGACTGGTTTACATAAGGTCACCATTAGGTGCTACAGCTGCTTGCATGCTCACACACTGTTGCGTGAATATATGCTGTATGTTGGCAAGACTGGACAAAGAGGGTCATGTAAACACACAGAGGGGAGCACATCGCGAGCATAGACAAAACAAACTGATGCTTGCATGACATGAATGTGTATTTAGAAAAGCATCTGAGCATGAACATACACACTCATTTATACATAAACACATGCAGACAGCCTGACTGTGCAGATGCAGTTGGTAGAACTTTTATATTGCACATTTATATTTTAGAGAATGTTGATTTAAGAGCTCTACCGCTCAACATATTTCTACCTTTATGAAATTTTGCCCTCCTGATACACTGTAGTTACAGTTTAAAGTGACAAGAATGATGGGGTGACAGACAGGATGAAAGGGGGAGAAGCTATTTTCGTCGTCTCTGGTTCCTTAAGTAAAAGTCCAATTTGTCTTCCATTAGACAATGTTACCTGACTCACAGTTGGAGAACTTCTACGGCTTGAGTAAGCATGCAACGCTCCCGTCCTTTGATAAAAAGTTGAAGGTACAAGCCTATTTAATTACGACTCCCAAGATACATTTCAGCAAGACGCATCCAATCTCTGAAGTTAAAATTCTTTGACATGCACTGCTAACTGCTGCTGAAAACTAAAGATTGCGATGTTGAGAACACTGACAATACAATCTGCAATTGGTTTATTTTTGTAATCTGGGTCAATTTTGGAATAATTTAGCAAATTCAAAAACAGAAAGTTTTTAATTCATTACAGCTGTAATTCATGCATCTGACTGACTTCTTGACTGCATAGCACTGGCAGCTGTGAGACATGGGTGTTATACTGTAGTTGAGTTGAGATAATAAAAACTAATGGCTATTACATAAACCCATAGGATCGCTACATTAAGCGGGTGACTGGAAATGCACAGCAATCCCGTTTTTGCCTGATGTTTTGTTGACCTGTACTGTAGGCTACATCTACCTCCTCACTTTATGTACATTATCGCTATATATTAACATCACTTGATTTCCTCCTTTGCTCCAGTCACACTTGAATGTAAATATATGTTGTTTTGGAGGACTTGCTTGAACCATTGATCCTTTTGTTTTTCTTGGAAGGACATTCTCAACATTGAGGATACCATTTCATCATTTTCATCTAAAATGAAATACAGAATTAGGAAAAACACTTCTGGAACCAGCAGCTTCTCTCACTTCGTAATTGCATCAAAAAGTCTTCCTTGGCCTGATTCAAACAAAATTTGAAACCCGGATTTTAGAGTCCAAATTCCCCCGGCACAACCTCACACTCCTTTGAAATTTTGGACTACCCACCTTGAAAAAGTTTGTTAAATTCATATATTTATTAATCTCTCTGAAGGCTGTTTCAAAGCCTTTTACACACTGCCAGAAATATTATTTCTGGTGAAAACTACTAACTGTGTTTCTATTTTATTGCCAAAACCAGCCAAATTTAATGATATTGAGCAGAAAAAGTGTAATTTGTTTGCATTTGTAAAATGTATTTTTTTTCCCTCAAGGCATTCAAACTTCCACAGTCTCAAAAACAATACCAAGGATTTGGCCTTGGTGTCCGCAATTGTATCTATAGTCCTGTAATTCACAGTTTATCCCACTGAGTGTTTGCATGTCTGCAACAGAATAAGATGTTTGCACCTGCTTACCACACTTACCATCATATGCTGGGTTTTTGTTATTTTAAAAAGCTGGCAGGTATAACATTTCCTGTCTGGCAAAAGGAATTTTTATTTTAATCCCTGCTGACAAGAAAACTTATACCCTTGTCCAGATTTCTACAGTAATTTGCAGTTGTATTTAAATCTAAAGTCTGAGTAGTTAATCCATAAGTGGCCCACTCTACACACACTGTGGGGAAACTTGAGGGTTCGGAGTATCGCTGCTAATCTGACTGTCACTTCCAACCAGTCTTTAGTCATGTTTCACTAATCAATACGTTTCGTCCTGCTTGTCACATTTCACTAAGGCCAGCTGTAAGTCACAATGAATGAGAATATCGAGCATACACTCACTCCATCATAGTGTGCTGTCACTGTGAGTCATGTATGTAAATGCATGCAGACACACACCCAGAAAACACACACAGAATAACTTTGACACTGTGACGATACCTACCATCATAGGTCCCACTCTCCAGAAGAAGTCCACTTTCCTCAAGGATCCGAAAGTCTCCGACACTGATGAAGTTGTAGTCCACGCCTGGCACCTCCCCCTCTCGAGGAAGCCGTGTGGTGCCTGAAAAAACAAACAGAAAAGAAAAATGCTTGAACAAACTTCTAGATAAGACACAGCGCAGAAATATTTTGAAAAGACAGGAGGGGGAAAATGTTGCTGTTGGGTTGAGATATCTCCAAGACATCAACTTCTGAGAATCTAAGGAAACAATCCATTTTTAGGTTAATGACATTATGAACACACACAAGACTTTGAAGATTTTTCTCAGCTGACAGGTCTTGAACTGAATTCAAAAACTGAAATATTAACCTGAAAAGCTGGAGTTCCAAAAGCAAATTTTGCTGGATTTAGCTCTAGTTATTCATGAGACATGTTTTTTTTGTCTTACAGGATAGCAAGTGTATAAGATAATGATCAACTTGTAAATAAAAGAGCTTTATTTCATTTTAAACAAAAACGTTTCACTGAAATTTACCCATTCATGATTCATAAAACACAGAGCATCTAGTTTGTAAGTGTTTTTGTTATCTCCCTCTGTGTAAGACTGCACATTGTTCAGAAGGGTGGATATCTTATTTTGGAACAAAAATCCAACTTGGTGCCCTCCTGTGAAAGATGGATAATTGATGAAGGCCTGTGGAGCACTGAGAGGCATAATTCATTTAATCCTCTATGAGTAACTGTGGCTTCTGCTAACAAGTTATTATTGGGAAGATCTTGATGTATGTACTGGCTGCAGCTGAAATGAAGGCAACAGCTGAGTAAATTAGGGATATGAAATATGATGGAAGCCTGGGTTGAGTAGCCTCCTGGTGTGGTTTAGATGCATTCGGTCCCACAGAGGGCAGCATCAATGCAAATGACACAGAGGAGAGCAGTCTTTGCTCCTGTGGTGAAGCCACAGTCTATTTCAATACTGAGGGGAGTTTATTTTCTTCCAGGATGGATATCCACAAAGCACAAATGGACACCAAATGATTACATTAGCATGAGGATTATGTAAACCATATTCCATGAATAAATAATTAGGACTGTGCCACCATTGCACTCAAGGCTAATTAGGTTGTGTGTCACCATACTTGTAAACTCCACAGAAATAACCACAGCTGAGCAGTAGTCAGGACAACAGTTATTTATTGCATGAGAGGCAGAACAAAACACAAAGTCAACTGGTCATCAGTGTCACATTCCATGCCAATCTCTGTCACCTAAATTTACTGTCACCCATGGTTGTGGAGCAAATTCATTCATCCATTCGGTGAATCCTTTTCAGGGTCATGGGGAGGACAGTTGGGCGACTGTATGAGGAAGGCTGGGAAACAATCCGCCCAGTCACCAGTCAATCATAGGGGCTAACATAAATGGTCATTTACATTCAGACAAACAGGCAATTTTAAATGAACCTGACGTCAATGTCAGAGAAAATCAGAGCACCCTGAGGAGCTCTGCACTGGAACCAGGAGGAGATGAAAACAGAGATGATACAAACTCAACACAGAGAGGATTATCAACTAAGGCCAGGAATGACTTTCTGTGAGTGAGTCAGAAGCAGACTATGTATCAGGATCAGCATTTAATGACTAAATACTCTTTCACACATTCAAGCAGTTTGACCCTCAGTGTACCTGTGTGTATCAGCACGTGGAAGATTTGGAAGAAAACAAACAGCAGTGTGTTGTGTATTGGGTATGATAAATTAAGGACATCTTATGATCTCTTTGATGGCAAGGTTGCATTGGATCAACACCTTAAATATCATATTCTGGTACAGCTATGATATAATCATTGAAATATGTTGTTCTATCTCCTCAGTAGATTTCTTGACACTTGTAGAGTCTGTGCCAATTAGCAGAGAACGACTGCAGATTGTGGTGGCCCAATGGCCTGTTAAGTAACTTGATGTTGCCATTTCCTTTTGTTTTTCCACTCTCATATTTTGTCACTAATTGGACTGTGACAGCTCCAGAGCACCCGAGCAGAAAAGTAAAAACATCGTTTGAAAGAGAAAAAGCCATCAGAGACGTTTCTTTCTTTAGTGTGCCTTGATACCACAGTTTTCTGTTAGCAAACATTCAGATTCAGATTCAGATTCAGATTACTTTATTGTCCGTTAAATTTACATAAAATTGAAACTCGCCTTTGGCACTGGTATATAAGACAATGCACATCATACACAGCTATACACAATAATTATACACTAAGGTAAGATGGAATCTTAAAGTGACTAAGTGGCGAGCGGCCATAATAAAAGTGATGAGTGGATTGCTCTTCTACTGGCATGTAAGGCCGTCATTACCATCACAACAATGTATAAAACAGAGCAGTACTTAACAATAATGGAAGAGGTTAAAAGTGTGCATGTGTGTCTGTGTGGGGTGGGGTGGGGGGGATTTCCAAGGGACCTATTTAAACAGGCTCTTACTGAGGATGGTCACAGCTGATGGAATAAAGGATTTCTTGTAACCATTCTGCCTGGCCATTGGGATTTTCAGTCTGCGGCCTGATGGCAGCAACTGCAATGGTGAATGTAGAGGATGGGTGGGATCATTATAGATCTGGATTGCCTTTTTGGTTGACCACCTGTGTCAGTTTCTTCTTTTGTTTGACTGAGAGGTTTCCATACCATGAGACAATGTTAAATGTGAAAACACTCTCAGTTAGGGATTTGTAGACCATGGACAGGGTGTGCTGGCTGGTGTTAAAGCTCCTCAGTTTCCTGAGAAGAGCGAGGCATTGTCTTGCTTTCTTGTAGAGGCAGTCGACATTGTCCCGAAAGGTGACAATCTATTACTGTTCTCAGATATTTGAAGTGGGTGACCTGCTCCACTTCCTGGACCTTCATATGGATTGGCTTGTGGGTAGGACCTGTGCCACATACTCTCCTATTGCCTCCTTGACACAGCTCCTTGGTCTCGGTGACATTAAGGTCTAAGAAGCTGTCGTCAAACCAGGAGACAAGGCTGTTGATGTACTGGCAGAAGGAGGCGCTGTTGTTATCCTGCTGGCAGGTGACCAGGACCATATCATCCGCATATTTGATAAGGGAGAGGTCACTGCTGTCACACTGCACTTCATTTGTGTAAATTGAGAACAGCAGGAGAGATAGTACACATCTCTCAGGGAGTCCTGTGTTAAGGACAAGGCACTCAGAAAGGGTGTTGCTGATGTGGACATGCATCAACAACACCAGGATTGTTCTCAGGAATTCCCTGACCAGACTGCTGCTGAGGTTCGGGTCACACAGGTGCTTTAAGAGGAGGTGGGCTGGACTGTATTAAAAGCAGAGGAAAAGTCCATAAAAAGAATACATACATGAGTGTTGGCTTTGTCTAGATGACAGTGGACTTTATCCAGGAGAGTGAGTGTAGCATCTTCAACATCTTGATTAGTTCAGTAGGTACATTGCACAGGATACATACACTCAGCTGTTTGAAATGAGAGTTCTTTATACAGTAGATGCTCTATACGTTTGCTAAGTAGAGGTGTGAGAGCGATGGGTCTGAAGTCAGTAAGAGATTTGGTGTGAGGTGTTTTTGGTAAAGGTAAAGGGATTATGGTCGTTGTCCTCCAGGCGTGGGGGACAAAGTTCGAGTTGAGGAATATTTGTAACAGTTGGGTTTAAAATAAGTCCCAATTGAGCCACACATTCCCTTAGAACAGTCCTCCTGAGTCAATCTGAGCCGGGAGCCTTGTGGGGGTTGATCCTTTGAAACACAGAGATGACCTCCCTTTCCTGTACGATCACAGGGCATTGGGTCATTCCAGTGCAGACAGCCTCACACTCATCACTGAAGTCCTGTTTATTCAATTTGGAATAAAACGAGTTCAGATTATTTGAGAGGCTGAGGGGCTTCTTTCTGCTGCCTGCCCATCATTTTGTTCAATCCCCTCCAGCAATCTCTTGCATTACCAGTTCTTAGTTCCTCCTCATTGCATCATGTGTGAGAATGCCAGTCTCTGCCTCCTCTCATTACCAACTCGTCTGCCTTCCGGTGCTGGCATTGGTCCCTCAGACATGTCCCCTGTAGCCCAATTACTTGAGCCATAGTTATGTACCTGCCAAGTATCTCCCTGAGCCATCGTCCAGCATGTCACACCGATATATACCATAAGCATCCTATCGGGGATCAGTCACCGAGAATATAATGAGGGCCTGCTGATGTTTGAGGATGCATCCGAGCGAGAGCAGCAAATCTTTTAAAAGCAGAACTTTGTAATGTCCTGTCATATTGTAGCTCTCTTTTCAACACAGACGCTGACAATATTTTTATGCCTTCAAATAGAGAGTTGGGGGCTGGCCACAAAACGCTCAGCGTATGTTGAAAAAGGTGCAGTCATTACACTGCAGGTAATTAAGCCAGTCAAGAGAAGAGTGTGGAAGTAGAGAAGCTTTAATTGAAGAAAAAAAGATTTTCTGCCAGCGTACAAAGTCATACAAAGTGTTTAATAAAACAGGGAATGTATTTGGACAGTAGTTATAGCCGTGTATCTGTACGTGTCTCACTATCCTGGACTGAAATAAATTGTCACCTTAGTTTTGCAAGGTCTTATATCTGTGCACTGCTGAGACCTATTCTTTTAACTGTCTGGTGTGAGAGGATGTCACGACTTGAACATCAGAGGTAGTCAGTCAGAAATGGCAGGCCATAAATTTAACATGCTGATTTCGTGCATAGTTTTATGTTGGTACTTCAAAAAAGATTGCTTTGGGCTTTGCTGTTGAAATGGCGAGAAAGAAACAGAACGAGAGAGGAAAGAGGATCATTACAAAGGCAAAAGTCTTTTGGTCCTTTTGTGGAGTGTTTCGCTTTTAAGAAAAGACTCTGAGGCAAGCTCTGTCACCCCACTTACTGCTCTGTTGTCGTGTTGTAAATTAAGGCACAGCTATTAACATTTAACAAGAAATACAAAACAACTTTTGCATCAAAAATATATACAATAATATTCAACTGAGGAGGAGAAGAAGGAGAAGGAGCCTAAGGAGTAGGAGAAAAAGGAATCAGCTCCTGAAATAGTTGCAGAATCTGTCTAAGTAGGCAGAAAGGTCAGAGAGTACAACTGTATGTGTCCCTGATTTGTTCCAATTTGTCCCTGCATTTCCGTGCATGTGTACCTACGCCAGTGCATTGTGTGCGCATGAGTGAGAATGAGAGTTTGTGTGAGATCAAACTCTTTCTGCTCATCTCTGATCTCAGCTGGGAGTCAAGGGACTGCGTGTGACCCTGAGCTCTCTGTCCTCTTAGAAAAATCCTCCTCCTTTTGTCCTCTCCAGAGCTCTTGAGAACCTCCTCCAGCGTTTTTGTAAGAGACCAAATGAGATGGAGCCCATCCCAAGACCCAGTGAAGGAGACTCAGGGATTTACCACACAAAGACAGTAACAGACCTTGCTCTCTTTGTCTCTCTGCTCCTCAGTTTTTCCTCCTATCCCTCATTTACAGACCACTCTCACTGCCTTTCTTCCTTTTTTTTTTTTAATTTGAAGTTTCCTGTTTGGGGTTTCGTAACTGGACTAAAAGTAGAAACAAATACTTTCATTATGGCCCGGCAGAAATGACCCTGTGGTGTTGGTGTGCCACACAAACAGGACAGCATAGATCAGCTACAGTCATATGAGAGTCCAGCAGCATGACTGGTAGTTAAGTAAAGTGGACCATTGGCACAGTGACACAAACCGCCCCTGCTAATCCTCTTGCTGTCTGCATGATTGTCACACACATTTTGGGTATAAATCCACCCTCAAATATGCTTATTTATCATCAATTTGTGATGATAAATCATCAATTCGTAATGATGAATAAATACATTTCTTGAATGTTCAACATATTCAAGAAATTGTTTTTTGTTGTCATTTGTAATTTTGTGGCAAACCACTACTCTCTCAACCTACCTTCTATACTTACACTCCAATAGTATCGATTTCCCACAATGAGAAAATTACTTCTCAAGTTTCAGTGTACAACATCAAGAGGAGATGAAAGATTCACGCCTGTGCAGCACATTCAGAGGTTGAAGCTTCTAAAGCAAAATAACTGTAGTGAGAGCAAAACGTAGCTTGTTTTGTGGCTGCATTGCACCGTGGGCCACTGTGGTTCATGTCATTTTGGTCAGTTGTCTGCAGAAGTAACACATGTAGAAAATATTTTACATTACAGTAAATTACTGTACATGTACAAAATGGAAATACATGTAGATTGCATTCTTTTGGGTTTTTGTAATTCACAATTCTTGAAGAAAAGCACCTGCACAGTGAGTTAATGCTCCCAAATGGAGCTGATGTTTAGATAACTTATAGTTATATGCTAATGGTACTGTAGGGCTCAGTCTGGAACCCACATTTGCTTTGAATCAAGAGAAGTCTATACACGAACCTTCCTCTATCAATTTACCTTATATTGGAAAGTGCAAACATTAGGTTGTAGATTCGATTTTTTATTTAAACAATACAACAGAATTGCATATTTATGCGATTACTCCATGTGTTTTGTTTAGTGGTTATTATAGTGGTCAACCCAGTTAAAAACAACACTTCGAATGTTTTTCTTATTCAAACTTTTTGCGTGTTTATATTGATTATGTAAGGAAAATCCACCTGTAAATATGAAGAAAGCTGCAAAAAGAGAGGAAAACTGAGTAAACAGAGTTAAAAAAAAAAAAAAGACAGGCAAGGGTAATTGAAACAGAGAAAAAGGGAAAGTGAAAGAGAGAGGTTGAGGGATGAGAGACTGAAAAGCGAGCAAGTGAATGATGGAGGTGTCGTCACTGTGCGAGTCCTGGTCTCCTGCTCATTAAGACAGTAATTCAAGCAGGGGATTAGAGAGTCAGACTCGTGCAGCGAGCCCACTGGTTGCTGATGATGAATGGTGGCGACGGGCAAAACCTCAATGACCGCCACTATTGTACATGAAAAAAAAAAGAAAGCCGTGTTCGCTGTGGTATTTAAGATCAGGGCGTATGTACAGTTGAACGTGGGCGACAGAAAGCAGTGCGAGTGTGCATGTCTGTATGTGTGTCTGTGGAGGAAAGAGTAGGTGAGAATGACAAGTTGAGAGGAGTCACTGATGTCATGAGTTTTATAAAACTGTATATCATCTTCTATCATCTTCTCTCCATCCACTGTTACTGACCTGAGATGCTCCCAAGTGCAACTGAGGTTTAAAAAAGATAAATTCAATAACAATTCAAGTGGAATGTAACCACCTAGGAAACACTCAGATTTTCAGGTATATGAAAGAAAGAGGGAGACTGAGTGAAAGGAGGAAAAGACAAGATGACAGAAATAGACAATGAAACAAAGAAAGAGGGGAAAAAGCAAAGGAAAAAAAAAAAGAAGCGGTGGTGGTGGTGGTGGGAAAGATATTTCTGCCCCTCCAAGACGAAAAATGAAAACCAAGAAATTAAATATACATGAAAGGTAAGCAGCTTACTTCCTGAAAAATTTCACACTTGTGCATGCAAGTCCTCTCTGAACAAGACAGAGCAACTTCCAGCCCCTTGGGGTTAGAGAGAAGAGATGCTGCTTGTTTGTGACAGTGCTGTGCCTAAGAGTCTGTCATCGCCTCAGGAACAGTCGCTCTGCATGTGACTAAAACCTTGACTACACTCAATTATGGTGCTCCTCTGAGCAGAGTCAGTCTTCAACAAGACGTGGTAAATATTTAGGCCAATATATCTGCCTGAACATCATTGCAGTTTCAGAATTACAGATGCTGTGTCATAGTCACGTCTTCTGTTCCTACAATTTCAATTCCATATGTCATCTAGTGCTTTAAAAATGCTGTCTTTTTTCTTGTTAAACATCAAGAAGCATCACTACAGAGGAAACCACATGAATTTAGTTCGCTTTTCCTCCTTTATAGTAAGTGAAATAGAATTTTTCGTCTTAAGTTGATAATCATCTTTGTATATAAATGGAAATCCAGTGTGTAAATTATAGTAGCAGCAGTCAGATGTATTTTATATGAATAAAAGCCTTTTCATGAAAATAAATCTGTATTTCTAAATTTGAAGGCATTTGCACCACTGTGGCAAATAACCTACATTACTGCAACCCACACAAACCATAATCAGGATATTAATTTGCACCTTTGCTGTACTAACAGCCTTGTCGCTCTAATTTTGGTAATTGTAAGGCTTTCACTTAAAGGATTACAACATTCAAGCTTATGAAACCCTTTGAATAATCTAAAAAAAAAAAAAAATACAAGGCCATCAAGCTAAAAATGTGCTGCTTTTATTTCCTGTGCTCCTGGAAAGTGAAATTTCACACATACAAGGTTTTTGCCCGACAAAATACTGGTGATTCATGAAACATCTCCACTCTATACAATGATGTACGGTGCTATTTTAAGCGGTAATTAAAGACCTTGAGATCAACAGCTCTTTTGCAATATTAATATTTGAGAAAATGTGGCAATCAATATGCATTCTCATTATGTATGAATTACCATTAGTCTGAAAATGTAAACGGCTGCTGTTCATTGCAGTGCATGTTGGCAGCCTACTGTACCGACGTTTTATTTACCACTCCGTTACTGATTTCAGCAAAGAATAACAGTTGGTGACGACCCCGCTGAGCAGAATGTCAGCAAGGGAAAGCAGAGCAGCAGAGGGAAAAGGCAGGGTTATTTATGGAAAGAATATGACTTTGATCACTGTGATGATACGGTGCAGAAGTAAATAAGTTGCATGGGGATTAGAGAGATGTCCTTGGTGAGGTTGCTATGGTTACATTAAAGTGTATGTGTGTGTGTGTGTGTGTGTATGTGTGTGTGTGTGAGTGTGTGACAGATAGCTGTGAGAGGATGACAATGCTTGAATGCAGTGTGTGTGTGTATACGGTTCTGTGTAGAGAGGTAACACATTAGGCCTTCTAGTGGGTTCCAGCTGGGTGACGCATACAGAACATCCTCATTGTTCCTGTAACGTGCTTCAGATAAAAGCATATATGCATTGAAAGTAGGTTATATTGTACATTCCTGGTTGGCTTTGTGCTTGCAGGTGCTTTTGAGTGCAGTGAATGAGATGTTACGTATGCCATCCTGCGTGGTGTACCTACAGGGAATGGTGCGTAGGTAGAGGTTGTCCCGTATGATCTGTTGGAGCTTGTGGTCCAGCGAGCCCTTCTGAAACTGCAGACTGAGGTAGTGGCGCAGGTCCGTGTTCAATACTTTACCTGCAACAACAGAGGCAGAGGCAGGGAGGGTCAATAAAAACATGGTGGTGCTCTCTCTGAAGGGTTTATGTGTAAAAGGAAATCAATGCAAGTGACATGTAGCAGCACAAAGTTGACACTGAGTTGTTATTATCATATCATGGATTCCTTTCTGCAGGATTCAACAGAAATTTTACATAATTTCAAAGTACCATGCTGTTTTCTTGTGGGGTAATTTTATATAAAGGAGATACAATTAAGTCATACTATAGAATACAGGCCACATGTCACATACAAGGGATATAAAAGGCGAATTACCAAAATAATGATGGTCATTAGTGTTAAAACCATCACCATTCTAATCAAAATGTATTCCTCTGGGTAGAAGTGGATTCTTTTCAGATTGTGTGACACTGGTTTACTCTGTAGCACCTTCCTGACTGGATAAAGCCTCAAAGCCCTTTGGATAAACTCAAAACTCACAGTGGTTGAGGTAAACACAAGGTGCCTATTCTTAGCTCCAACACAGAATATCACTCATAGCGGCAACACATGCCTATATGTAGACAACGATATACGACCACATGTTATTTCCAGCTGAGAGCCTTGTTGATCTACCTTTTAATTCCAGTTTGATCACTGAGAGGAGATTGTAGCTGAGGGGGGGGAGGACGAAGGTTAAACAGATTTTTCAACTCTGATCTCTTCTGTTAAATCCACTTCAGTCATTAAGGGTAAATGGAGATTTATGGTACAAGAGAGGTTACACTAGGATGTTTGGCCTAGAAACACCTAAAAATGTAGTGCAATGATGTACTAGAATGCTTTTCTGATTATTTTTCCATACTGAGTGAAGACTGCTCGGTAAAAAATACCAAGAACAAACTGGACTGAGCTGAATCCATTGTCATTGTTGCCTCCATTCGTCTGAAGGAACAAATCTGAAATCCAAACTGCTAAGTGACAGATGATGGATGTCATGTTCACGCTCCAGTGTCTTTACAGTTTCAACATCCTCACACAAGCCTCAAAAACTTTTCACCAAAGATGTGCAATGCCACAACCTCAAAAGGAAAGAAGAGAAAAATCTGAAAAGATTTCGCCTTTGCTCTCAACTCCCAGAAGTCTTTGTAAAAATAAAGGAAGTTCATGCAAAGTTTGAGGCAGAGGAAGACTTCAGACTCGTCATACACAAGCAGGGAAAAAAAAAAGTTTTTCTCTGAAAGAACATGATGAGGAGTTTGGAAAACAGGAAGAGATCTTCGGTGTCTGCCTGCCCTCAGCTTCAGCGTGAGCCTCATCTCTTGACAGAAGGGGGAGAGCAGGCTTTGAAACAGTTTGCTTCAGAGAAATAATCATTTTTTCCCCCCATTTCTCTCTCCTATTCTCTGTCTGTCTCTCTCTCCCTCTATGTTGCGCACACATACCAAACTCTGCTCAGCATGACTCCTTTCTGCATAGCTATGAATACCAATCAGCAGGACTAAAGATGAGATCTTGCTACTGTAGATGTACTGTATGTGCTCATAGAGAGGGGTGATGTACTTGACTATGGAGGGGTGATAGAATAATGATGAGCACTGGGAATATTTCGGCAAGCTTTCTCAACCCTCAAATCCTCTTTTCCTTCTCCACTCGCGACGGAAACCAACACAGGTCGTTGTTGTGACAGCACAGTGATCCTATTATTTTGTGTTCTAAACGTGCTCATGTTCCAAGTTTTGGAAGCTGTTGTTGACTCGCATCAAAATGCCCCTCATGTCCAAAGGCCTTGCTGCCATCTGACGCAGTTTTAGGAGCCATCATCCCGGCGGGCTTGCCTTTTCAGAATAAAGGTTGCATGTGCTCCGTCTGCCTCTCCAAAGAGGGCTGCATCACAGCTGGTCTAGCACACAAACAGACTGAGACTGGGGAACCAAGGCCCAATCTGGCAACTCCATCTCAAAACTGTCCCAGAATATCCTTTTTGTTCAAATCCTGCTTGCACACACACACAGGAATTTATAGGGAAACAAGGCCGTTTCAACTACATGTCGTCCATATGCTTCCTGAAGGCCTGTGACATATTGCCCATAGGGGGATTTCAACAAAGTCAGCGTCAGATTGGTAAAATATCCTTGTCATAAAGTAACAAAATGCACTTTTTTGGAGTATTTAAACCCACAGTAAATAAATAAAATATGTGTAACATCACCAACTTGTCTCTGTAGAGATTACATAAGACTAAGTACCCCTATCTGCTAATGTGAAATTAGCTTTCCAGTGATCTTCATGATGTTTTGAGGAACGCACTGCAGTATTTGCTGTCGACAACAGCCTATTGCAACCACAAGAACATCAAGATTAAGCGTATGTCAGATAAAACCAGTAAAAAAACATGATTGAGTGTGGCCTTTTTGCTGCCTTTGTTTGACTTTTCACATGGATGCAGATATTTCAGCCTCAAATTAGAGGTAGACAAATCAGGACTGGCAAATCCTGAGCCAGAAGCCGAGGGAGAGGAGGAGGGTAGGGCTAAAAATCTGATTCAGAAATTAACACATGCCATGCTGGCGGGTTTTTGTAAAAATCATTTCGATGCCTTTTTCCCTGATGACCTGATTTTTGCTCTTTGAATTTCCTCCCTGAGATATTTTCCAGTTTTGTATTCTTTAAGATTTATTTTTCTTTTTAATATTTTTGCTTGTCTTCTTTGAGAGCTTGAGCTCGCTCGGTCGGGAATCTTTGATGTTGTGGGCCTGTAAAGCTCATCTAGACTTTGTGTGTGATTTTGGGCTTCGCAAATAAACTTGACTTGACATGTTTTTGATCTTTTCTTGTTCTCAAACTGTCTCTGAGCACGAGCCAATCCCATCAAATATTGCTCTACATATTGAACTCTTAACTGTGGGCTAAAAACTTTGAATTTGTGATGATGAAACTCACTCTTTCATGATGAAAGAATAGAATATTCTTACAGTAGCTTTCTGTATCTTTTTTTCCCCACACACACACACTCATGCAACATCATGCCTCACCGGTCAGTAGCAAACAGTCCTCTGCAGTCAGTATTTGTGGCTGTACAGTGGAGCCACCAGGTGTAAATGGGACTGACTGTAAGACAGTAGAGCAAGCAGGCTCATTCATACTTCACTGGATAAATAAAAGAAAAAAAAAAAAAAGAATGCACATAGACACACAGTGCTCTGATCTGTTTGTTGCGGTACAAGTACAGTGCTACAGTGTGGTCTTTGTGGCTTCCTGGGTCCTGTCAGAGACTGTTAGTGAGGCTGTCACATCAGAGAAGTTCCTCATTCCTCCTCCCCACAGATAACGCTGCTATTGTAGCAGGCCTCATTTCTCTGTGATGGGGGTTCAATGGGCTCTATTGTGTCCCTTCAGCAATCCACTCAGTTGTAGTGCATTTCTCCAAAGCCAGCCAGGAAGATGAACATGCAGTACAGCAAATGTCTTTTCACGATTGAGTTGAGAGAAAATTTTGTCCAGACAGTTCCTCCCTTTGAAATAACGTCTCTTATTTCCTCTCTTCTCTCAGCTTTTACTGTGTCAGATGTTGTCATGATTAATTTAATTCCACTATACTGCAGTCAAAATACTGTCTGCAATTTATTTCCTGAAAGTTATATCAGAAGCTTTCTTCTCAGGCTTCCTCCAATCTGGGAGACAGTAGTCTAATCAAACGGATGGATCCCCTTAAATTTAAGCTGTTGCTTTATACTCAACTCATATAAAAGGTCCTCTGCTCTCCTCTGATCTCTGCTACCTTGTCATTTTTGCATGAAGTGAAGGCTGACGGGGATGTGTCAGAAAAGAGCAAGGTCACCCAGAGGAATCATTCAGCACCGTGTTACCATTTCACCTTGCATCAGCAGTATGCCCCCCCCAAAAAAACCTCACTCTTTTCAAAAACTGGAGGCTCAGAAAAAATATCTGCGGGGACGGAAGCTGTGCCTAGCACCCCTAGCGAAGCGGCAGGCTGCTAACATCCTCACTTAGACCAACACCTCACTCAGAAGCCACAGAGTTAGATTAACACTTCAAGCTCAACACGTAACTCTCTTTCTCTCTCACACACAAGCAAATGTCACGCATCTGTCTCTTTGAAAATATTTAGTCTGTGAATTTCAGAATCCAACATGTTATTATAAGAAAAAAGCAGACTCATTCACTGTTACAATGATTACGTAAGACCGTAAGACTGTCACTTTTAAACTGAAGTACAGAGATTACCATCAGTTACATTAGTGATGTTCATTTCATTCTAGTGAAGTTTAATGTAGTCAGTAAGTAAGAACTCACATAGGAGAGGTTTAAAATTGCCTCAGTCGATTAAAAATGTAAGAGTTTGTGCAATTATGTTATCTTATAGGTACAAATCTATCTATCAATCACTGGATTGCATGTTAGCAGTAGTCTGATGATACAAAACTACTACTACTGTAGTGTGAGTAACCAAGAAACACAAGAAACACATTTTGATAAATTCACTTTTTTGCTTTTTTGGAGAGAGTTAAAGCATAGGAAGCATTTCAGCCAAGTTACAGCAACCTGACATTTTTACACTTTAGTTTTCATACAGATTAAAAAGGTGAGATATAATATATTAATTAGTGAGCTTTAAAGATGTTGGTGGTCGGCTTTTGTTACTTTTGGACAGAGCCAGGCTTGCTGTTTCCAGTCTTTGTGCTAAACTAAGCTAACCTGCTACTGGTGGTAGCTTCACTCTCACATTTGGCAAACAAATATGAGAGTAGGTATCGATCTTCTCATCTCGCCAAGAGAGTGAGTGAGCATATTTCCCAAAATGTTGAACTATTCCTTTGAAAGGGCATGGCTATGTATAGAAATTCTTTGTTTCTTCTTAATGGGTCTTTTTCCAAGCACAGTGAAATGTGAGCAAACGCCTGGTGTCTATTGCAACATTTCATTCTGAGACATTCTCCCCCTGGCATGCGGGACGTCCACTGGGAGGTCATTATCTCTGTTGTCTGACTGTCACTTAATTAACAATCCTCTGAATAGGGAATACGTCATCGGGTCTAGAGCTGTACCCTGACACCTTTCTCAGTGCACTGGGTCATCTCATATAGAGACAACGAGACAGGAATTCTACACATTTTGCCCAAAGACGCATAGAAAGTCACAGCTGCACACGCATGCTACACATATACAGGAATCCGCAATCTCTGTTTTTGCTATGCAACACATTTATGTGACTGAACACCCTCCTTTCTTTTCCCTCTCTAATAGATACACATGGGACCTCCAGACAGTTGCTGGAATGCAACAGACAGTATGCTTTAAAGATCTTCACTGTGTAGTGGAAGTGAAGTGGAGGAGCAGCACTGTCAAAATTTTCTTATAAAAAGGTAATACTTTGCTTTGTTAATTACCATGAGAAATAACCGGTTATATACAAACTCATCACTTATTAAACCCTTAGGTCTCATTGACCCACCAATGGGTCAGTGATAACAAACTTAAACTGTGCAACCACATACCCACGTAACATTATTGTAAATTCTCCAGGAGATATCAAGTGTGTCAGGCTGAACTGTGGGGAAATGTGTTTATAATGAAAACAGAGTCTTGGGTTTGAATATTTCACTCAGTGAAAATAGCTCCAATTAGTGGTGGGTGATATACGTCCTTTACGTTCATACAGTAATAGTCTTCTCTTTCATATCTCTGTGTAGTGGACCATTGAGGCCAAAGTTGCAAATAAGCAGGACTGATTAATAGCAATATTGGATTTTTATGTGATTTTTGCATCTATGTAGAGATGTGCCTCGACTTTGTCAGGTATTTACTTTGATTTATTAGTCGAAAACTAGAAAATGTGTTATACCACAGCATATGTCACCACTGTAATATAAAAGTACAAATACTATGATAGGGGATTTTATCCATATCACCCCCCACTGGCTTCAAGGAAGAGTCAGAACAAGCTAATACAGAATGAATATACTGTCAAGCTGTGTGGAATATTGTGTTTATGGGGAGGGGGGGAAACTATTGTTCTTTTTGTCTGTTTTAGATTTGTTTTTGTCAATAGCTAAAGAAATACGGAATGTAAAATAACACAAGCACCTTTTATCTGAGCAGAGAAAAGTATTATCCGACATGGCAGCAACATTTTTAATGTTTATGGCCACTTCTGCCTTGCATGTGTCCTGTTTCCTGCATTCTCTACATTTATACAGGAGATTTTATCCTGAGGTGTTTCTCACACACTGCTTTTTAAATCCCCTTCCCTGATGCTCTGCTTTACCAACACTCCCAGGCAGACACATGCTACTTTAGCCCCCCAATCCTGGCCTCCCTCCCCATCCATCATGTGATGTATGACAGGTCACCAACATCCTCTTCATCAGGCTCTCCTCTTCCCCTGTGGCACTAAGTCAAACTGGGCCTGCTAAGGCACTAACACCTGCAAGACCTCTGGTTTTGCTCCTCTCATCGCTCTCCTGGCCCGACAGCACAGACTCCCCACTCCACCTCCTCCAACCTGCCCTAACCTTGTAGCTTCCTGTGGCCATTTTTAGGGGACAAAATTGCCTCAGGGCACCTTTGAGCGGCAGGTTTACAGCAGGGCCTCCTCTCAATTTTTCAGACAGCTGTACGTGAGACTGGGATCAAGGGGCATCTTGGTGACTCCGCTGACAGAAGCAAAGAGTGTGAGTGGTGTGCCATAAGCCTGTCTTATAATCTCACACCTCATGCAGTACCATCAGATGAATTCTCTTCACTTATATAACTGGAATGTGGGGTGTTACTATGACTGGAGCATTCTGCATTACAGGAGTGTATAGTTGTGTTTCCAGTCTGTCTGCTTGGCTGACTGGCTACAGGGCTATGCAAAGTTAAACAGGCAGTGGTCTCACACGCCCAAACCTCTCTGTACACACTTCATTTCACCTCATTTTAGCAGTGTGCCTGCGCTGGGACAGAAGTCTAAGCAGCTTAAAAGGATGAACTAAAAGGGAGAGAAAAAAACAAGACAAAATAAAAAACTCCCGCAAGGTGATTAGATTTGTGTTTGGAATGTTGGCATGACTCCAACAAATTAAAAGTATTCCAAGGCAAGGTTTAATTATTTTTGAACGTGTGTCTTCGTCAGGAGGAGAGACACAAAAGGGCAGTGTGAAGATAGTGTGTAGACAAAAGTGTTGTGGTACTGTTGCGCATTTAATTACAATATTACTCCAGTCTCCAAATGGCGTACACAATTCTATTTTAGTCAAGTCAAATATTTTAAGCAGGAAATTAGTATTTATTTTCATACTAAAAAGGAGAAAAGGCTTAAATCCCTTTCCACCAACACTGTGCAAAGGTCAGAGCCCTCCCCTCCAGCCCGACAATAAAGACTACAAATATTTTCTCGTATGATCATAGCATGACACATCTCCAGCCCACTGATCTCACAAGTACAAAGGGAGACATCGGACTCTGCATTAAAGTTAACCAACCAGATGCTCCCCTCTGCTCTCCACACCCTCCTCTCTGTCCATCACCACTCAGGAGATGGAAGATGACCTTCCTCCTGTAAAGTAAAGGCCAGATTAGCCCATCTCAGCAGAACTGGAGAGGTGGGGGGGGGGGAGACGAATTAACAGCAGCATGAACAGCAGGAGTGCCAGAGCCACTGTGATAATGTGAAGGGAATCAAGGAGCCATGCTACCAGAGAGACAGGACGAGAAGGAAGATAAAGGAAGGAGGAGGAAAGAACGAGAAGGAGGAGTGATGCCCTGCAGGTGCTGAGTCATGTTGTTGCTCTATTTTGCGCTGTTTTTGCGTATTTCTCAAATCTTTAGACTCCAGTTCTAGCTGTCTCTTTTTTTTTTTTTGCTGCCTCATAATTGTCTACAGTCTGGCTCCTCTCCATTTCACATTTCTTCTTTCACTCTCTCTTTAATGAGCAGTCTATGGTCCATGCCTCTGTTCTATCTTTAATGTGGCCTGTGCAGAATGAGACAGCTGGAGAATTAACTCACAGACACAGATACACAAAACACACATACACAAACACATTACGCCCCATGTGGGTCCTTACTTAGCATCTGGCTCAGACAACATGTCTGCAAAACCTCAAAATAAGAGAACATTTATCCATCGAACCAAAGTTTGCAACACATCGATAGCAAAATCTTAAACTTTGCTCTCCCTGGCTGCGTGTGCGTGAGAGTAACAGTTATGGTTGCACTTTATTTTACGGTACACTAATAAGACGTAATAAACCGTACTTTGTATCAAATAAGACCAAAACTAGAAATAACATGTTCTTTATTAGACAGTAAATAAACACAGTTATACCCTAATTAGACACCATACATCTAAATTATGCTGTAATTAGAAACTGCATATAATGCCTTAATAGACCCAAAATATTCTAAACTTAGACACAATTATACCAAATTATACTCTCATTAGAAACCAATTAGGAGATCCTAATATACAATTAGACATCATTTTACAAGATCATAGTCCAATTAGAAATCAAATACAATGCCATTTCAGATCCAAAATATGCTAGTTAGATGCTATTCTATCCTTACTACCAAATTATGCTGTAATTAGACACCACATTTAATGCTACCAACATGGGCCTATGATAGCTTAATGAGACAGCACAGGCTGTAATTAGACAAATTTAATGTCATATTAAAGCTGCAAGCAGTGATGATCGAGCCCTCACACCTTTGTGCACGTTGGGGACCACTGCAGTCGAAGGGCTTTTATTGCAGGCATGTTGATGTCTTCAGGCCTGGACTCTTATCAGATGTTGCACGAAGGAGTTAAATACCACATGTCATGTAGCTGTATATTATGTGTGGACCACACTATTTAAATTTCAAGTAAATCAGGTGATGTTTGTCAGATAAGGCAGACTTCCTGTTGTCAGTAGGTGGTGTTATGACTTATGACTCAAAATTGGCATGTTGATGTCTTCAGGCCTGGACTCTTATCAGATGTTGCACGAAGGAGTTAAATACCACTTCCTGTGTCCACAATATGGTGCTAGAGAACACCCACTAATTATATGTCATGTAGCAGTATATTATGTGTAGACCACACTATGTAAATTTCAAGTAAATAAGGTGATGTTTGTCAAATAAGGCAGACTTCCTGTTGTCAGTAGGTGGTGTTATGACTATGACTCAAAATTGACATGTAGATGTGTTCAGGCTGGGACTCATGAGAAAGCATGAGAAATATGGACCAGATTGGACAATGTACATACACAAACACGTGTTACAACAGCTTCCTGTTTCACGACGAAACATCAAAATTCATTGCGTTGCCAGGGCAACGGTGTTCCATGAAAAGTCACAGTTTTGATAACTTTGCATTGCAAAGGAACTTTAGATGACACTGATCAAATTTGAAGACTTCAATTTACTATCAAAAATTAACTTAGCATGAGTCTTACATTATACTCCTCAATTAACAAATATTTTGCTACCATTGCATCATAAATCAGTTCACATTATTTGCTCATTCACATGCGAATGACAAGGTGGAACAGCCCAGCGTCCCCGCTGTGAAACACCAGACCCAGTGAACCATAAAACACGAACAACCATTTTCGTCTAGTAATACTAAATGCTTTAATATGTGCTTTGGGTTAGGGTTACATATGTGATTTTACTTTGGTTAACCGTACAGTTCTGTTGTAATGTGTTGCAAATTACCCTTTAAGAAAGTCTAATAAGGGTCTAATAGTGGGAAATATTAGATCCAATGTGTTGGTAGCTTCAATAGCTTAATGTTACTGGGATTGGATAGTGACATGGCATTAAATGGTCTGATGTCTTAACTGGTATGAGAGTAGAGCATCGAGGAAGCATGTATTAGGCTATGTATTACTACCTACAAACTCCACAGGACTCCAGAGAACATCCAGGCTACGAGGGGCATGTGAAGTAGTGACCAGATGTGACCAGGTGTGGTTTGACTTTGGGTTACGGCATAGTTTTTAATGTCTCTATAAAAAAGTGAAACTAAGTTAAATAAAGGCCAATTAAATGTATTGTCCTCTGAGCTCTCAGTGTTTTGTCTATTATAAATATAATATGACATTAAATTTGTCTAATTACAGCCTGTGCTGTCTCATTAAGCTATCATAGGCCCATGTTGGTTGCATTAAATGCGGTGTCTAATTACAGCATAATTTGGTTGTAAGGGTAGAATAGCATCTAACTAGCACATTTTGGCATTGTATTTGATTTCTAATCAGACTTTGATCTTGTAAAATGGTGTCTAATTGTGTATTAGGATCTCCTATTTGGTTTCTAATTAGAGTATAATTTGGTATAATTGTGTCTAAGTTTAGTATATTTTGGGCCTAATATGGTATTCATTATATGCGGTTTCTAATAACAGCATAATATAGGTGTATGGTGTCTAAATAGGGTATAATTGTGTTTGTTTACTTTCTAATGAAGAACAAATTATTTCTACCGTAAAATAAATTGCGACCCCAGTGACTCACAGCTCACAGTCCTCCCTGACATGTTGATCAATTGAATTTTTATCAGCATGTGACAATAGTTGGAAAAAATTGAAACAAAAGAATCCAGATGACATTATCAAGAACATAAAAGGCATAAAATACTTGTTTAATAGTTTGAATTTGACTTAATTTTCATATCAAAGGCGACACATTGCATTGTGGGACTGCTAGCACAAAGTATTTTTTCATTCTACTGTGGAAAATTTCGAGGGCACTATATATATATATATATATATATATATATATATATATATATATAAATGCATGAATTTCACATTCAGAGTTCAAAGACTCATATAAAAGGGCATTTTTAAATTTTTGGACTCCTTGGACTTCTCCTAGCATTCAGCTCCAAGCACAGCAAGCTGATGTTTAGCAGACATGTTTGCCATGTTGACCATCTTACTTTAGGGCAGGGGTTCTCAACCTTTTGGAACTTAAGCCCCACTTCTGCTTGTTAATAAAAATCCGAGGACTACCTGCCCAAATAAATGAACCCCCCCCCCCCCTCCCAAAAAAAAGAAAAAACACAACATGACAAAAACACTGGGCTGTAAATATGTGTTATGCCACTGTCAGCTGTAATGACCAAAATAAATATTCTGCTTACCCTCAGCGAGACGGTTGGGCTTGTTTCTGGGAAACAATAAGATCAAGTCATGGTGGGATGGGTAAGAGGCTGACACACAGAGTGGCATTCAAAGTTGCTTTCAGTTTGTTCCTTGCCTTTGTGACAGTCACAATGGAAACCCTGACTCACATAAAAAAGTGCTTAAAGGCAACAGAAATTTGATTGCCCATTTTGACAGAGGGATATTGACTGGCAGCCAGTATCCAGAGTGAAGCAAGGTCAACTTGTGTGAGCTGAAGCTTCAGGCTGCTGTCTGCTGATAGCTCAGTTCATTTTCCAACAGAATGGATAGAGCCATGTCTTCTGAAGCAGGATCTACAGAGAAAGCTAGCAGGCTAGCTAACAGTGGCAAAACATGTTTGTCTCTACCTAATGATCTGTCATGATCTGCGTGGTAATATTCAAATGTAACTGGTTATTGCAATTATGCATTTTAATTTGACATTTCTTACTCATGTGAATTCTTGAGCAAATTTAGATTAAAAAAAAAAAAAAAAAAATATATATATATATATATATATATATATATATATATATACCACTGCTGCCGTGGCCCACTAGATGGCACTGTGAGGCCCACCTGTGGGCCACGGCCGCTGGTTGAGAATCACTGCTTTAGGGTGTTAGCATGCTGACATTTGCTAATTGTACAAAATGTCATCCATCCAATAGTGGAGACATTTCAGAAAAGAACACTAAATGTTAAACTCATGGTGCACTGGAAGGAAAGTCCAAAGTCAGTAAATTCATCCTCTGGGAAGCATGAATGTCTGTACAAAATTTCTTGGTAATCCATCTGATAGATGTTGAGATAGTGCTGTCTGGACCAAAGTGGTGGACTGACATTAAACATTGCCAAGTTAAACTTTGCCACAGCCAGAGGTATTAGACTCAAAATAAAACAGCCTCTCCCACTAAATTATATTAGTAGACAAGCTTTTGAACATTTTCAATTTGATTGACATGTTTGATCAATAAGCACCACTAGTTTTTGTTTTGCCTGTCAAAAATCTGTCCATTTTGTACTTAAAAGTTGTTTTGATCTCTGAATAATCTCCCTAAACTGAACCTTGACAGCCTTCGTGGCATCAGAGTACTCTTAGTTGTTTTTTTTATTGCTCCCAAATGATTTAGATTTATTCAGCTTTTGTTCCAACCTGGCTTTATTCCCTCTCAGTTTAGTATCCACTGGTGTATTCATGCATTCCTTATTCCCCCACTGCTCTCCACGCTTACCTGTTTCACATGCAAAACTACATCTGGCACAAATGCATGTAAACACTGTTTCTTCTAGAGAGAAATGAGTTTTCAAGTTATATCTAAAAAACAAGTGTGACTCAAGTGAGCCGCGTTGCTCTCGGCTTGTGAGAGGGTCCGTCTAATCCCAAGCTTGTTGTCAAATCATGTCTCCATAAAAGTGAAGTCATGTTTTTTTTGTGGAGCAAGGACTCGTCCAGACGTATTCAATTATTGAGAGCGGAGAAAACGGTAAGAAAGGGAATGTATTAGCCACCGAAATGAGGTGGAAGCAAACCAACATGCTCAGTCGCTCAAGAACATGAGACAAAAAGCGTGGTTCCTAATCTCTCACCAACACTTACATCTTCCTCAGACCTAATGGCACAGTCTGTTTTTCCCTTTAAAATGTCACACCGAGGCACAAGTAAACACAAGTATCTCACAACGTGCACTGGGAAACCTGCTAGCAGACACTCCAAGTGGGAAATGCAGCAGTAACCTGAAACAGGCTCCAATAAGGACCGCTTTAAATACTGTTTACTCATTACTGCGTAACAAATTCTGTGCATTATTGCAACTACCAAGCTCATCAGGCATTCCTTTTGATGTTTAATGAGTCTACAATGAGCAAAAAGGGCTGAGTCATCCTCAACCCAAGATGGCTGTCGAGTGTCATAGTCTGCGGCTTTGCCATTAATCCTGCCAGCCGTCAGGGAATGATGAGAGAAATGTGGGCTATCGTAGTCATCTTCCTCAACGGCGGCAGATAGGAGTCAAACTACAAAGTGCTCGTTAATGCAGGCCATCGCAGAGCAGAAGAAGGGAATCAGGGAAATCTCTGCCTCACTGTTCCTCTGTTTCTCTCTCTGTGAGGCGTTTAAGTGACTGACAGATTGACAGAGAAGGATCATATTATTAATTCAACCACATGCACACGCAGGCAAAGATAAGCTTGAAATAGAACCGTAATTGTTGCTGTGGTGATGAGATGTGCTATCCTCGTTGTTTTCAGACAGCAGCTGCCTCGCCAGATTTTGCAGAGGAAGAAAGCTAAAGAGAGCAAGACGGTGTATGTGCCAAAGCGGAGAGAGAGAATTCGTGTGTCACTCAGCATGCTCTACTCCTCTGCTCTGGAGATCATTACAGTTTGCTGTCATTAAAAGTAACTGCCCAAGGTCTGGACTAAAAGACAAGACAATCTGGATTTGTTTGTCATCATACAAAAACTCAGCAGTGAACAAAAGGTGCAGCTCACCGCCTAATTCTACTCTCCAGGCGAAAACTCCTCTTCCACTTTCTCTTTTATCATCGTGGCTTCTTGTGGAAGGCGAAGGTCGTCATTTCCGTGCCGCCTGAAATGCCACTCCATCGCCTCCAATACCATGCATTTTATTGTTGAGTGAGCAAAGAGCATCCTGGGGGCAACGGGGCATCTTATGAAAGTGCACTGTGCTAAGAGAGCACGACGCATACATACGTTTCACTTCTTACACACACATACACACACCCTTATTCAACTACAGCGTCCCGTTACTCAACAGTCCTGCAAAGTGATTCCATCACATCTATCACTTACAACACATACTTCAGGTATTTGTCCGGGTGATATTGCTGTAGAAATAGTTTAGTTTTAAAGAATGTTTCTTGTTTCATGGTGGGTTTTGACATATCTGACCTTTTACCAATGTGAGGTCTTTGGATTATTCTGAGTAATGGGACCTTGTTTCTGGAAACACTTGTACGTTTTGAGTTTTTCAAATGTAATGTAAAAAAGTGACCTTCACCTTGATTGTAATGAGGTGGAAAAAGTTTCGGAATCGAATAGTGAAAAATTGTGCAAAAAAAAACTATCTGCATGGCTACACACTGGTAAGGGTAAGACAGAATATGTTTTTTTGTGATTTGGGTGGAATGACTTTTACCTTGTCTCACCTGCTTCAGTTAAACATTTGTGATGCTTTTCAAAGACCCTTCAAGAAAGGGTAGGGCTTAATGCTTTCAATCACTGATAAACATATGTGCTATATAACTAGTTTGTGAACATGGGGCTATACTGAATTATATCTGTTGAGGTCACTGTCAGTGAGGAAAGTTATTCTATGTCAAACTTATGACAATACGATTGTTGAATGCTGGTGCAAAATGGTGAGCCTATAAATAAGCCCTTCTTCATCTGTCATTCTGAAGGACTGACAACACCTGGCACTTACCGGTGATGTTTGGAACATCTGGAAATGGTTCTGCTATCAAACACAAAACTGCTTTGCTGAAACTAATCAAAAACAACACCAGTCTGACTATGGCCAGGTATTCACAGACTAACAGCAGATTTAGAAAAAATATTGGTTTTCCTGTGAGAGTGCTGGTTTCCAATCCTTTTGCATGTGACCATGTAATACAAAGCAACACCTACATGCAACTCTTGTCACAGGTTACACATCTATGACTTGTGAGCAGCTCAAGAGTTATAGTCCTCTCTAGAATGTTTCATTTCAGTAGTGTTTTAAGGCCTGAAAAGTAAAAATATCCATAATTAAACAGTAAGAAAAAAGGGGAAAATCTTGCCACCCTTCATGAGAGTCCTGACCGCCAGGTTGAGATCCACTACTTTAGAGGACAAAAGCAGCCCTCCCTCAGTGCAAAACATACAACATGCAATGCACTATACATACCATATCTTGCTATATGGATATGGGTCATCCTGGCTTGTGCAATTAACCTGCAGCATCCTATAAAGCCAAACTAAGATTTTGCTTAAGAGAAAGTTTTAGATAATGTACAGAAGAAAATGAGAGAAAAAAAGAGTGCCACAGTAGTTCAACAAAAAGTGAAACTTCTTGAACATCTGTACATTTAATGTCCTGCAGCTGTGTGCATTCAGCAAGTGCAGTGTACAGTGCAGCTGAAGGAGCACTGAGGTGAGAACTTCATGATGAGATATCCAGAGGATAATGATGGCAATTCCAATAACTCGCCTCGCTCCCTGCACACCCACTCGCTCACCGTGCAGAATCTTAATCCTGGGCTCTAATCCTGCTGACTGAGAAGACACAGGAAGCCATTTATAACAATGCAAGTAATAAAGAAGACAGCACAAAATACATCCCTGCAGTGTTTATGACAGGACATCCAGATTACGTCAGCAGGGAAAAGAACTAAAGTGCAACACAGCTATATGCCAGACCTTGTTGCTTCATGTTTTAACTGCCATCAAGTCTCTGATTCATGTATATTTATGTGCTATGCAGTCTAATTCCAATTCAGCCTTCCACACAGATTGCGATGACGCATTTGTCTAGACCGACCCCCCACACTGTGAATGGGTGAACAATGTGGCGGCATCATGCTAGGATATTACACACAGAGCGGAGAAGTGACAGAGAAATTTCATCAAAGGTGAAAACTGCCCATGCTGATTAGACCGTGGAGGTGTGTTTGTGTATCTGCAGGGATTAACTGCTCACTCCCATCATGAAGCCATATTGGCTATAACTACCATTTACAGCTGGGGAATCTGCAGGGGAACAGTCAGAAACTGAATGTGCAGCTCTCCTAATTGGCAAAAGGCTGACAGAGTTTGAGGGATTGCGGGAATTAGGTGCTGAGGGATAGAGGGTCTCTTGGTGGCTTTCTGAAAAATAGTTTCTGTGAATCAAAAAAGCAGCCACATGGTTTGGACTGCCAGACTACCTATGAGTCTTCCAGCCAGAAATGTTTTTGCTGTTTATATAATGTATTTAAGTGCGTACATATGTATGCAGATATGGAGCTTAACTGTATTCCCTTGTGACTGTGGAAAGATGTATGACTTAAGCTTTGGCTTAAAAGTCATCTAAGATAGGTTAGGGCATTGATGGGTATCGAACTTCAATGCTTTATTGATAGCGATCATAATACCATAGAACAGAGTATCAAAAACTGTGAAGTACCAAGTTGGCACGCAAGGTTTCTCAGACTTGGCACTGGCACTAACAATTCTCAGCCCCAGATCAAGGTACATACTGTATACAGGATGGTTCAACCAAATAACCAAAACATTTACTGTATATTTTCTCGATTACTGCTTTCTAGCCCTGCAGATAGCTTTGGTTGTGAGATATCTGCCTTCTCTGTAGTACAATGGAGGCGAATGATATTTTGTATGGGGCTCACAACATTGGGGAATTATATAGAAAAATCCAACAATGTGTCTTACTGGTAACAAAGTCACAGTTACTCTGGACAATCAACAGATCTCACTGGGAGCAGGTTTCTTTGGAACCATTTTCTAAAGAATAAATAGTCCACATAAACAGTGTTGCCAGATTGGTTGTTTTTTTTCTCCCGATTGGGTTCACAACTCAACATGCAATTCTGATAACTGACAAAAAATGACTTTTTATAACCAAGATAAAAAAAAAACACTGTTTCTCCTATTCAAATTATTATTCTGTCATAGCGCTGTGATAAAAACCTTGTAAAAGCTTACAGCACGTCTGTTCATATAAGTGAACCAAGTCTTTTATCCAAAAGACTTGGTGGAGATAATTTTACATAACTGATAACGGTGTTTTGGGGTTGGCCTTACTATACTAATTAAACAGAAGACTGGGGGAACACTTTTTCTTTTTCTGCATTCATATTCAGCTACACAACAGGGATACTCTGAAGCTCCTCTTCAGCCCCATGTATATATATACACAGGATGGACAAAACCTCCCCCAACTGGAAATAAAAAGAAAATTGTGCTACTTTTAAGACAATTTAGGCTCTTATTGGGCTACTTGGTGTCTGTCAAATCTGAAATGAAATCATTGACAGTGAGTGTCTGTGGATTGGTGTATCCTGTGAAAAAGCGGCATAATGTTTGGAGAAATGTTGCTGTTGATGATGCTGTGAGCACCACAAATTAAATTCCATTCAACTCCATTGTATCAGGGGTGACAGCAGGAATCTCAGAGACAATATATCAAAACTTGGACCAATAAAACCAAAACCAGATTATGTAGATACCACTAAAGGTATCTAGCAATGGAAGAAAAGAAAGCCTAAACAATGAGAACAGAAAGGCGAGGGAAGAAGCATTAAGTTCTCAGAATTCCAGTTAACCTGCAGCGTTGTACAGCATTGGGTTTCTTTCATGCCTGCGCTATACAGTAGGTTCTGGGGTGACTCTCAACACATGTGACAGGGTAGAGATTTCATGTTTCTGACCAGGAACTCAGGGAAATTAGGCGTGTGCTCCAAGGGAGACAAGTGGGGAGAAGGACAGAGTGGCCAAAGAAGGAAGGAGTCTGCTGCAGAGGCTGAGGGATTTCTGCCAGTTGTGTTGACACTTACTGGGCGAGAAGTCAATGGAGACAAGCATGGAGGGTAAGCTTTGACATGTCTATGGCTTAGGGGAAAGTTAGCTAGACACACACACACACACACACACACACTAACTGTCAGGACAGGAGGGAGAATGAGTCAGCACAGCCTGGAGTTGAATGGAAGAGGAGGTAACACGTGAGGAGGGCAAAAGAAGAGGAGCTGTTAGGGCTGGCTGGGTATGTTGATAATCCCCATGACGACCCCATGACGCCCAAGCTCAGGTGTGTCCCATGACCTGTTAATAATCTCACATAGGTTGTTTACAACAAAGGTGGAGAGACAGTGCATGAGCGCAGACAGCTCGGATGCAAACAACCATGTTATCAAACTTAAATTAGAATGATATTTGAGAACAATAAATATCAGATGCAGATATATGTTAAACACTTTTCGGCAAAAATCCTTAAAATTTCGAGAAAACTCTCAATGAAAGAGTTGTGATGAAGATGTCTGGGGCACAATGTTTTACAGTACATCAATAAACTTAATTATCAAAGATGAAAATAATTGTAACTGCAGCCAATAAAAATGTATTGAAGCATTTTAAAAATTAAAACTATAATTTCTTTTGACATACTGTATTTACAGCTAATGTGGATATAATTAAATTGGCCGAAGGAACTGCAACACATGATTCTTTTCCTAATGAATATGTTGATTATGTATCTGATTAATCAATAATTCATCATTCAATGTCCAAAAATAGGGGGGGAAAAAATTAATCACATTTCCAATTTGCTTATTTGGCCCAACCAACAGTCCAAAGATCTTCAATTTACAATGGTATAAAACACAAAACAAAAGCTGAGATGAGCAAATGTTTGGCATGTTTGCTTGATAAATTATTGAAACTTTTCATCAATTATTAAAATTGTTCATTCATTTTCTGTCAGTGAGCTATTCGATTATTTGACTAAGCATTTTAACACAATTGGACAACATTATCAGCCCTGCTGAAATATTGGTTGGGCTCTAATATGCATGTATGTATGAGTTTATATGTGCTCATATGAATACTCATTCCCCCAAAATCTCTACACAAATCACAATCAGGGTGGCTTGTAGCAGCAGTCTGTGAAGTAGAAACAATGTGTTTTCATAACCTCTCTAAACCAGTGAATGTGCACAAGACACCGGAATCTATTTTTTTCTCCCCCATTTGCACATGGCCCAGTTCAAAAAGCATGCAAATACACTGCAGTCTCAATCCCATCTCTGCAATCCACAGTGAAATCTGCAACAGATACATTGATTCTGGAAGACAGACAACCTCAGGTATGTGCATGGAGTTGAAAGCAGCGGGAAAAAAGAGACACATCTTTCCTGCAGACAAATTATGTAACAGACAGACTATGGTATCCAGACCCGAGGAGTCAAACCTGAAAGGCATTTCAGCCTGGATGTCTGCTGAGCAAGTGGATCATGATGTAACGTGATGAATCTCTGGAGACACAGAGTAAGGTTGTTAGGGGCTGCCATTTTTCAGACAGGAACCTGTACTGCAACAAGGCTGCATGAGAAATATGGCGCACACACACTTGCACACATGCAAACGCACCCACGTCTATGCATAAAGCAACACGCACCAATATTTCATCTAGAGGTTGATACAATGAGCATTTTCCCACCCACACTGCTCATTACTTATGTGCATTTTCATAAGAATCTTCACATGTGCACCCACAAAACAGATTAAAAATGACAGAGATGCCTCTCTTCTATTGTATTCTATTGATTGTTTATTGATTATTGCTCATTTGGATCCCCATTCATTGTTAAATTGGCAACAATCACTCCACCTAGTCCATATTTAAAAAATACAGTATAATCAACAAATGGTCACACTTATGCAATACATACAGTATATCATACAATTTAGCTGTATTAAGATACTATTACTCCAAACACAAGAGAGTCTATCAAACATGTGGTACACAAAACAAAAAATGGAACCTATTGATTATTAAATAGGTGACAGATTTGTAGGATTTGCATCCATAACAAAAATACTAATAAAAATACTACTGAAATATTAATATACTTTTAAAGCTTATATCTGCAGATATCTTCAGCAACACTCAATTTAAAGCTGCATTTGTCGCACATATGTAAATGCAAATACAAGTGCCCACACCGTGGTGCACAGAGGGCAGACAGAAAATCCTTACTCCCGATTCACTCCAAACCTTGGACCTTTCCAATAATCACACCCAGACAAGTGCTCGACACCCAGGATGATCACAGCTCTAATCCCCATACTCATGTGGGGTAAAGCTACCAATTGTTGCTGTAGAGTAATTGCTCTGCATAGTAATTATCCTCCGTAAACACTGCTGCTACATGCCCCCTGAAGAATCAGCTGTAATTATTTCCTTTGAAAGGGAATTTTTCATTGCCTTCAATGAAACCACTTAGCGGATGGTAACTTTTAAGGTTTTGCAGTTGTGTAATGAGGGGATATTCTTGTTAAATGGAGCCTCGGCAGGCTTTCTTTTGAAAGGGTGGTGTTGGTTTGAAAGAGTGCGGGAGAGAAAGAGGAAGGGGAAGAGAGGATGAGAGGGTGGGTGGGAGGGAGGGATAGCTGTATGCAAGGAAGTGGAAAGTTTATCATCATCTCAAGGTTATGTTGTATCCTATCCACCTGTGAAGCTTCATTGACCACACTGTTCTTCATGGGCTATAAACAACAAACTAACAATTACCTGCTGGCCACACACACACACACTCACACACACACACACTCACACTCACACACATACACACCTGTATTTACACACTAATTCCTCCCTCTAATGTGTTCTGCAGCAAATCTCTGCAGTGGCAGCATGAAGCATGCTGACACCTCTATATAAATTATGGAAGCGTAGACCAAATCAGGCATTAGTCTCTGTCTAGCGCTAACAAAAGCACACTGGGGCCACCTTCAAGCAAGCCAATGGTGAATTAAAAAGCAAGGATAAATCAAGCTGTCAAAGATTTTGCATTGACCTGCAAACTGCCAGATTAAAATAGTAACTCTGCCTACAAAAGCTTTGCCAATAGTCTCTAGACAGCTCCGCCACCCACTCTGTGTGGTTCAACAGCCCAACGCCAACCCCCACATCACACCCCTCCACCTAAAGAGAGCGTGCACCACCCCAAATCAATTAGAGCTGAATTATGCTGTTTGAGGACGGTTATTTATCTCCACCAATATCCACAAGGAAAGACCATAAGGGGTTTTGGAGGACAATGATTAATTTAATCAAGTGTGAGTGAACTTTCTCCAAAAATCATGCCGCTCCGACAGATAATCCGCTTTCCCTGAAACGTTTCCAACAGGATTAGCCCCCGAGGGAAGCCTGGATGCGTTTTACTGTAGAGAATGAGAGAGAGGGAAAGCAAGAGAGAAAGAAAGAAAATAGATGGGAAAAAAGAAGGCAGAGAGGGAGACATATAGAGGAGAAAGAGATAGAGGGAAGGACAGAAAGACAGGCAGAATAGAGGGAGAGGTTGGAGAATAAGGTACAATGGAGGAAAGAAAGACATGGTTGGAAAAAAAGGAAAAAAATATAATCAAAATATAAAGAATAAAGATAGATTAATAAAGGGTGAGAGGAGAGATAAAGTGAAAGAGATTTAAAAGGGAGGAGCAATGGATGGAGGTCATTAAAAGTGGTGGAGTGGGACGAGGGCATGAGGTCATACCTGGGTGGGAAAGTGAATGAATAACATGATTTTTTCTCCTTCAACTTTTCCTCAATTTCAACTGGACCAGCAGAGCTGCTCACTTTCCAACGGCAGCAGACTTTAGTTCTGGTACTGGTCAGCTGTGAGTGTAAATGTGAGATAGAGTGTTACTTCATATGAGCTCTGCATGCTCCTTGGACCTTTAAAGCAGTTGAACGGGTCAGGCAGGGTCAGACACATGACAGACGAGAAGGGCTTATACCATATCGCTGCCGTTCTGGAAAATGCGTCTCAAATGTAGTTTTGTAATTCGGTATATTTCGACTTGAATTGAAAGTTTCTCATCTGCAAGAGGTTGTTCCCTGTCCTGAGAGGCCGTGAAAACACTTCTGTAAACCCGTGTTGAATTAAAAAAAGAATGCTTCACAATCTGAAAACTAGGCAGATTTTAGAAATTCCTAAAAAGCTCACCTTTTGAAAATTCAAGTTTTTCATATCACGGCAACATTATGTTCCGTGGCCCAGAAGCTGTAGGAAACAAGATGAAATGAAGCCTTATTATTAAATAATATTCCAAAATCCACAATAGTAGGCAAATATTCCCACAGAGTGCTTATAGGCAAAAGATCTTAAAAAGAACTAAAACACAGCATAAATCAGATTTGTGCATTAAAGTTGAAATAGAAAAGGGGGTGGAGCTGAGCAGAATTGCCTTTACGGCAGCTTCAGCAGCAGCTTGTACAGTACAAGGTGTCCTGACTGCTCACAATTATAAAGCTAAGGAGTTTTGCTGAATGTAAGATTTCTGAATTGCATTACAATCTCAGGAGTCTCACAAAGCTTCACGCAGCTCTCCAAAGTCCGCCTCTGGCCTGATAATTCAACTTCCTATTTAAAATCTATGCTGTGCCAAGCTTGAGGTTACAACTGCCAATGGGGCGGCGCTGAGCTGCACTGAAAGCTGTAGCCTTTGATTAAGCTCCTCTATTCCAAGCCTAATGCCCTGGCCTTGAATTATTCACCGAGTTGGTGGAGAGGGGTTGTGCATGCTACAAGCTTGCTAAGTGTGTTAGCCTAAAAAAAACATAATGCAATAAAACTCATCCATGCATAATGGATGACTGGGGCTGGGTGCTCTCTGTCGTGGGAAGACAGAATTAGAGAAAGGGGATCAGAGGCAGGCAGCTCAACGCCGATGTTGCCAAATCGCCGTGCTCCCATGCCAGGGCACTCTCCGGCCACAACCCCTCCTCATCTATCTGCCGCTTCCTTTCTATTCATCCATCAGAGCTTAAGCACAGCTTCTTTCAATTTCAAGGGAAATGACAAGTGGAGGACATCGCCACACAAAGAATTAGAAAGTCAGTAAGGGTCACAGAGGAGTGAATACAGCACGGGGATGGATTATAATCGGGATTTTTTAGATCTATTTGAGTTATTTAGCCACCATAAGCAGGATCATAATTAATTTTGCTGGTGATAATTAATTCTAATACACTTAAGATAATGATCTCTGTGTCACATGATTGCATGTGGTGTATTGTGTAATCAACACCACTGTGGTTTTAGCATGCCAGCACACAGCTCTCCCTCTACGCAATTAAGGAACTGATTTTCCCGAGGGTGTTGCATGTCATACAGGCTCATTTATCACTTTCCGGTGTAGCATCACTTTAAAAGTCCAATTCACACCTTCAGAATCTATCATACTCACTGTGAAGGCTTAGCGGGCCTAAAATATTCAAGGTTACACAGTTATGAAGAAGAGATCTGATGTGCGATTCCAATTCAGCCTCCATGTTGGTATTTCTGCTGTGTGGGATGCAAGGACACAACATTTTCACAAGTGATGTGAATACTTCATTTTAATTTCAAAGGATACTTTGAGCGTGTTAATCTTACTGAACAATATTCAGTGCGTGGACAAGAGGATGGAATGATCATGGTGGACAAAACACCAAAAATCTCAAGCCCAGCAAGGCTGAACGCCAAGCAGACGAGGCTGGTTCCAAAACGAAAGTCAATCTAAGGGTTGGCTTTCACCAACAGGCGAATACTTGAGGAACAGGATGAAGATGAAGAGTAATACGGTGTTTGCTTCTTTTCTGTAGGTTCAGTTTAGCTTAGTGAGCAGTGCGCTGTGATTTGGCAACCGAGGTTGGAGGAGTGTGTAATTTGCATCGTGTTGAGCTAGAGAGGAGGCAGCGGTTCTGCATGTTGTGTTAACAAGCCAGAAAAAGCAGAGTGCTACTCAGTATGCTCTTCACATACTTTAGTTACTAATAAATCTAATGTTTGAAATTACTTAGCCGTTGTAGCTGCTGCTCAACAGTATTCTGCAGGGACAGCTCATAAAAAGAGGCACAATTTTGATTTCTACTACGGACAGTGTGTTTGATACAAGTGTCCTTGAGCAGGACACTTAAGCAGCTCAGTCATCACTCTAGATAAAGATCTAAAATGTATCAATTTAAATGTGAACGTCCTTTTTCAACTTAATTCCTATAAAAATAAACGCTCTGAAAACAATAGAAAATGGTTACAAGAACCATTTTGTGAGTCCAAATAAAAAATAAAAAAAATAAAAAAATCCCCACTCTCCAGTCTGAAGGTCGGGGAGAAAAAGGAAAAAGAGAATTCTATGCAAACAGATACAGTGTGTAAATAAACTGCTAAAACCAAGCAGAGTGCTGTTAAGCATGCATAAGCCCTTTGAATTAGTCTTCCTGATCTGCCTTGGATGACAGCCGTTCGTGCAGGCAGAATACGATATGAGAGCATATCACCACAACACAGACTGTTCCCTTATGTCAACTCTTCCTCTCCACACAAAAACCCAACTTTGGCATTATTCGCTCATTATTCCACACTGCCACTAACATGCAAACTCCAACATGGAAATAATACGGTCGCTGGGCTATGGTTGAATGAGTTTCAAGCGTTGTTGAGGGTGGAGTGAAGATCTGCTGTTATCAAGACACACTGTCCCTTCAGTGTTTGTCTTAGACGTTATAACAGTAAATTTCCGCTGAGACACTCCAGAGCTCTTCTACTCTGCCCGTTCTGTTCACCACACGACAGCATGTAAATGGCTTCAGGATTCATTAGACATCACGTCTCATAAACCAGACCTCTGTCTTTTTACAGTTGACTTAGCATTGATGGTGCAGCATTAAAAACATCCAGTAAACCTCCTTATAAATATAAAACAAAAAGGGGAGAGCTGTGGCAGATACTGAACACAAAGGAAGGACTTTTGAAATCAAATATCTAGACCTTCTTCCTGTGTATATAAACAAAATAGATTATTGGCACTTGAACTTATGTTACCCTTCGCTAGTTCCAACACAAACAGACTAGCTTACAATGAAACCAAATTAGTCAGTGCTCCTGAGTGGAGACAGTGTACTTTGTTGGATTGAAGTGCCTCCTGGCGCTCTTGCAGCAGGGACAAGAGGGGAGTAGGAAGAGGAACAGACTGGCCGAGTTCAGAGCAAAGACCATCCGTGTTTCGCCCACTGTGGTGCTGATGCTGGCGGACAGATGGGGTTGCCACGGTGCCCGATGTGTGTCATCGACACTTGCGGGTGTGTGGTGTTAGAGGCTGGTATGTGATGTTGGTCTATAGTTTGGGGGCTAAAGAGTCACACACACACACACACATACACAAGGATTTAGGTCATTTTTTGCATGTAATAATATGTGTGTTGCATGATCCTTATTCCCTGTGTGTAGTATGTGTGTGCATTTTTTAACATGTGGCCTTTGCATGTCAACGTCCTCATGAGTGTGTGTGTAAATCATGGCCTGCTACAGGGCCATGACACAGCTTGTCATCTTGTCACAGCAAGAGCCCGGCCGCCCTGAGAAAATTGCTGCGGGAGAAGAAACAAGATGTCATGGTTTAGCAAATATTTACTCTCTGCGCTATCAGTCAGATGCAGATTTAAAGAGGAGAAAGAAGAAAGAGCCTGTCTTCTCAACTTCTTGCTTATCTTGCACTTTAACCATTTAAAAAGACTGACATTCTGTGCTGTGTGTCAGGAGTGACGCATAATTAAAGTGTATCTAGAGTGGCGATCCATTAAAATGTTAGCAGGTAATCTTGCAGCCAGCAGGTGCTGTGGTCAAAGCAATTGACCTGAGATTATTGAGGTGTGATATAGCGATGGTCTCACAGTCTGATGGAAAAAGAAAAGGTTCCCATCAGAGACAGATTGTCGTCCTGTTAGTGTTTACTGTGTTCATTAAAAAAAAGGTCTCTCTTCACGGTCTATTGGTGATAAAGCAACATGGACGACGAGATGTGTGTGTGTGTGTGTGTGTGGGGGGTTAGGGTTGGGGGGGGGGATGGGCAGAGAGAAAGAGTGAAAACAACTGAGAGAAGAGGACTTGTTTATTCTCACAATGTGTCATCATCTGTGAATGTGTTTGGCTGTGAGAAAGAGGCAGACGCAGAGACAGACCGAGAGAGAAAAAGAGGTTTTGAACACGAGCACACAAAGCAGTTAGAAGGGGTTGATCATTACTGTATTAGCCAGAGTATAGTTAGTTTGTTGTAGAAATTGCATTTGGAAAAACTGGTGATCATATTGTATATAAGGACTAGACATTTATGTAATCAAAACTGCACATTTTCTCTTTGAATAGCGAGTGTGTGTACCAGCTCTTGTGTTACAAAGTGAGTAAGTATCTGCGGAGTCATCTGCTAGCTAATGATATGCGTGTTTTGTTGTTGAGTTTAAAGCATCTTTGAACTTTTTTTAACCACAGCGATGACCATTACAGAGTCGTCTGTGGAGCGGCTGAAAAAGATGGTGTCACAAAATGTCACGTTAGAAGATAGTAAGCCAAATTAGGTCTGAAAGATGAGAGTGAGAGAAAATCTTTCTGTGGTTCCAAAACCAATACACTTCCAAAGCAGGGCACAAAATTAGCACCAGCCACCAGTCAAATGCTGGTGAAATAAGCAAGTGGCTGGTAGATTTGAACGTTCACTAGCCAAGTGGCTAATGAACAAAGGTTAATTATGAACCCTGCTTCCAAGACACTGACAGGACAGAGTGCGTGTGTTTCATGCTGTTTCATTTTTTGGAGAAACAGCATTATAATTTGGTCAATAATATACCAAAAGAAGAACCTAACATAAATTCAATATATCATGAAATTGTGTCTCATTTTACAAAATTCTGTTGTCCAAATAAATAGACAAACAAATTGTATTTAAAACCAATTAAAATGAGTGATGGAGGTTTTAGTGTTAGACATGTAATACATTTTCTCTGATGTAATGCAAAACAATTGCATCGAACATTCAATTTGAAGGAAATTCTGCATATTTACCATATTGTGATATAAATAGATATTGGAAAACATTCCTCGTATGATATTGTTTTCAGCCTTGCTGTCCCCCAACACACAATAATATATAATCCAAGGGTTCTGATGTTACCAGTAGTGAAGGCTATTTTCACACTAGTGCAATGATTCAAGTGTTTGGACAGAGGTGCCAGGTTTGTGCCGAGCTGGACTGTGAGGTTAATCCAGCTGGGGGCTGACTTTGGTGAGAAAGCTGAAGGTGTGAGCGACAGGCTACTTTATTCTTACAGACAGAAGCTATGTCCCTCTGCTGCATGCAGCCCTCCTTTTGACACTGTGGCATGGCCATGTCCGTTTGAAGGACACGGCGCACACACAAGTAGTCAAGCCCCAAGCAGCTGCCAAAAAACATGGCGGCGAAAGAAGAGGGATGAAATGAC
Source organism: Thunnus maccoyii (assembly GCF_910596095.1). Classification (NCBI taxonomy): domain Eukaryota; kingdom Metazoa; phylum Chordata; class Actinopteri; order Scombriformes; family Scombridae; genus Thunnus; species Thunnus maccoyii. Next base: position 26,939,253 of record NC_056535.1, on the reverse strand, counting down.
AGAAGAAGAAATGAGTAAAGGGCGACACGACTTCATCGGTTGTCTGTCAAACATCAGCACCCTCCCATCCCCTCCAGACTGTTTATTCTCACTACGATCACAAACAGCCCCCCCTCTCTTCCAGCCTCCGCTCCTCCACCCCACCGTGACCTTCTTTCTGTGGCCACCTTCGCCAGCGTGAGTGCAGATGTGTAGTTTTACAGCAGCTGGTGGAGAATCTGATGAGTGAGACTGCAGCATGTTGAAAGCGGGGTTATTGAACCGCTCAGCTTTCTCACTGTAACCAATGTGCTTTAATGGAATTCACTAAGACCAGCTACTCTGGCTGGATTGCCACTGTAATGCATCGCAATAAATCACATTCATTGTCTATATACTTGTGCGGTGAATGATGGGAAAGTCATATGGGAGGAGTGGTCAGCCTTGTCATGGCTGAGAGGAAATGATTTGGTTCAAACTAGGCTCTTGTTTGAGAGAGAAAAGCATAAATTCAGTCTCTTCTCTGAAATGATCTTCCTAAATTGACAGTTTACAGCTTCCCTCTATAAAATGTAATAGTTTCAGTGAGTGTAACACAGCAATTTATAGGGAATCCTAATCTTTCTGAATACAGTTTATCCTGACATTTATGCATCTCCACATGCCTTAACAGAACAAAACACCAAAACAACGAAACACTGACGTCACTACCGGTCCACTAGCAAACCCCTGTGGTGTTCTGCTGTCATTCATTTGGTTTCCTGCTGCTGACCTATCCTCTCATATTAAATGATATCTACTCACAACACACTGCCCTCAGAGTCACCTGCCAGCTAAGCCAAAAGCCACAGTGCTCCAGTGTTTATCATAGTTTTCAGCATAAAGGTGGCCAAATCCCCTCGACCCCTCCTTGAAAGTCAAAACCAATTCTGTATTCTATAGTAGCACTCATCCTCTGAGACAGATGATAAATCACGGCAGTGAAGCATGCAGTACAACAAAGGACTGCAGTGCTGCACTTTAACCCAACCCAGTCACAAAGCTGCTCGCACTGCTGCAGCTGGCCTCCTCCCTTCCTCTCTCGCTCCCTTGCGTTGATTACAGGCAGAGAAACTTATGGGCTAGAGCTTGATCATCATCATCTTCTGGCCAAACATCCCTCCTCCCCTCTACTCCTCCTCCTCCTTCGCTCTCTCCTCCATCCTTTCCACCTCTAAAGCCCTTTACTCCCCTCCATTACACTAATAAGGCTAATCACCCCTCCGGCTGGTGCAGCCATGGGCATGGGAGAACATGTCAGCAAGGGGAGATCAATGGACTACATCAAAGGGCTGGAGCAGCACACAAACCACCCCAGCACAGGGCCCGAGAGATAAGGCTGCTGCTCCCCTACATTTTTTATGAGATTATCCACTACTGTTCTGTTCTTGCCTGTGGTTTGAGTGCAGGGTGCTTTTAATGAGCTGGGCAGCATCAGACACTAACGCTGACGGCGATATCCAACTGCTTGGAACCACATGCGTGTAGACACGATAACGCACACATGCAAAGAGGTGGGCACGTAGCCACACAAACACCAGCGCATGCATGGTTGATACAACATGATTGAGTATCTGCATACAAACCCACAAACACCCACGCAGGGACGGCCGTGTAGTTATTTCTACAGATCCATTAGAGGTTCATCTATAATAGATTAGTTGCTAATTAGGGGATAGTTTGCTGGTGCTAAAGTAATGTTGAGGGCAGAGAGAGGAGTTAGAGTAGATCACTTTGCCAGCTAGCTCAGCAGCCCACTTTAAGCTCCATCTTCCTCTCTCCGCTCTTCCTGAAGGCCAAACAGGCATTTTACGATCCAAGGGTGCTAACTCAGCCTCCTCAGAGAAGAAGCTGGCTGGCTAAGGAGCTGAGATGAGAGTAGAGGGCTCCAAAAAAGAAGAGGATGTGAACTAGATGCTGGTTTCCTACAGTTAAGGGGGATGAAAGAAATGCTTAAGCTCTCGTTCTGCAAAGTCTCGAAGAGGAGCAGGGATGAATATGCATGAGGAGATTTGTAAGGGAGGTGACCTTTAAGTCTGACTAAGGTGTTAACTGGCTGATACTGGCTGAAATGGGCTGGGACCCACGGCATGCACGTTCCACATGACATTTTCTTTGCCAGTGGACAAAATAACAGCTTCTCGACAGAAGACAAGAAGTAGTTATCTGTGGCTTATGTCAAGAAAACAACAAGTATTTCCTACAGGGTTTATGTCACAGATATGGAGCACACAATAAAACTGAACAATGCTACATTGCTCTGTCTAGACAGTCTATCACTTCAGCGTGAGGAAAGTAACATTTTTAGAAGTGGAAATGTAGTGTGCATGCAGTTTCTGTCTAGCACACTGAGCTCTCAATCAATTACACCTGTCTGACTAACAACACAGAGGACAGTATAGATAAAAGCTGAGAGGAAATATTTTTTTTCCCAAAAACATCTCTACTAGAACAAGTTGATCTGACTCACAGCAGAGGTATTGACTCACTTCAAACATTTATCATAACTGTGTGAGAATCAAACTTGAACAAAAGGAAGCAATAACACTGCATGATTTTCTTTCTAATTAAATGGATTTGGGGAGACATAAAGCGTGCATGTAATGTATTCTCGATAATGCACGAGATTTACCTAAATATGTCTCCTTCCGGTGAATAAAAGTGAATAAAAATGTGCAGAATGGAGACAAAATTGTTTACACAAACAATTCATTTTGGAGAAATGTCAAACAACCTTGTCTAACTAACGTATAATCCATTATGGGATTACAAAAAGTTATGTATTTTTGTACAAACTGTATGTATATGAGATGGTTCAACAGATACTGACAACTTAAAAGTTAAACAAGCACCTGAAAAATGTAAAAAAGTTATGTATATATATATATATATATATATACATACATACATACATATATATATATATATTTATATATGCGCTGGTGTCGGCTGTCAGGTTGTGTAGTTAAAAATCCAAACGTCCAATGACCAAAAAACGTATACCAGATTAAAACAAGAATATAAAACTGCAAGGTTCTAAAAGTGCGTCATAAAACTTTGGCTTAAAACTGAATAAATTTGTGACAGAGCTTCGGCCGACAGAGAGACACACCGACGCATGCGTATATGTATGCGTGACACATAAAACAACAGCAGAGGCAGAATGAATGCCACTTTCCTTTTTTTGCTTTATTTTTATTTTTTAACAATCCCCAAGCATCACTAAGGGAGCCAAGCTTTTATACTCCTGTATAGAAACATTTGTAACAGTCTCCCACTCACTTTCTTTTTGAGTCATTGATTTTCCGCTACTGCTATACACATGCAATTATTAGATACATTTTAATTGAAATCCTCACCTACACTGTAAAACAAAACATGCCGTTTGTCAAACCCTTCTGCATTTTAATAAAAGGTGAGCTACAACAGGATCAGTGTCAACACTCACTGGTGCTTGTTAAGATAGAATAGCTGCTGGGTGAACTTGACAAAAGAATTGCATAACATCACACAGAATATATTCAGCAGTGCCTAAAGGCAGTTTCTAACAATACTACAAACTGTTTTGACAGATAAAACTCATTTAACAGTGTACTGTCAACAGGAAAGACATGATAACAGTTCCAGCTATCTTTTGGTCTTTTCACCACTCCCTAAAATGAGGACACTTCTCCATTTAAGAATCCCTATATGGACAAGGACAGCTTCTTCAATATGTGAATATAAATCTCTTTACAATTGACCATAAAACTAAACTGAGAACTTCAGCTGAGTGGTGTTCCTCTTTAACACTTCTCAGTCACTTATTGAATATTTCAGGCTGTGTACCCACAGCTGGATGTCTTGTCCTGCCGATCACAAAAATCAGATCACAAATCAGGTCTGTCAGGCTCCTCTGCAGCGTCAAACTCTAAAGAGCTGTCTCTCTCAGTAAGACTTAAACTCAGCAGTTTAACTTAAAGATGCCATGTGTAGAATTTAGTGGTATCTAGCAGAACATACTTGGCAGAAATGGAACATAAAATTCATAAGTATGTTTTTATTAGTGTATAATCCCATGAAAATGAGAATCGTTGTATTTTGTTACCTTAGAATGAGCCCTTTATATCTATATAGGGAGAAGGCCCTCATCCACGGAGCCCGCCATGTTGCACCGCCATGTTTCTACAGTAGCCCAGAATGGACAAACCAAAAACTGGCTCTACAGGGCAGGAAGGGCCTTTTCGGTTTTTCACGACTTTCACAGCCACCGTAGGTTCTCTTACACACTTGGAAGGGGAGGGTGAGGGGAGGGTTACTCAGTTGGTTGCAATCTGCAACCTCACCACTAGATGACACTAAATTCTATACACTGGTCCTTTAAAGAGGTACTCAAAACTAAATCTCTTATGGAGAAAATGCCTTGTTGCACTGACCGTTGCACTGAAAATGTGTTTTCTGAGTTGATGGCAGCATAAGCAAGATTCTCAGCTTGGTTGTAGTTACTTTTAAAGGATTGCAGCTATCTTGCACACCACTGTAGCACACAGGTATACCCACTGGTTGTTTATTTATATATATCCTTAATCCCTCCTTACGCTGGGTTGCTTTTACTTGTGATATGCTCAGAAAGCAAAAACCTGTGCTCTCATGACATTTTATAAATGTTGGTTCCCCAAGTAAGAATGGAGTTTGGAAAAAAAAAAAAAAAAAAACATTTCATGAACAACTTAATAGCAGCTGAAAATCTTATTTGTACTGATCTCCGGTAAGTGGCTTAACTTCTAACCTTGTAGCAGTGTTGTAGAAGTGCACTCCAGGGTGTGTCAGTACACTGTGACATCACCATTGGGTGGTTTTCTTGTCTTTATCAAACCAAGTAAAATCTGTTTCTCAAGAAAGGTCTGGTCAAGAAGGAAGCATTTACAAAAAACACTTGCTTAGAATGTTAATCTAACATATTAGCCTATCTTAGCACTCCAAGACTGGAAACAGCTAGCTTAGCTCTATAAGCCTATATGTAACATCATATTTAAACGTCATAGCAGCTTGTGCAATAAAAATAGCGTGTGGAAATAAAAATAGAAAAACTGAGATGAAGTTTAAGTGTTTTAGTCTTCTTACAAACATTAAACACATGTGTCTTTATTCAAATATCAAAAAGCAATAAAACGGCAATAAGCTGAGCTGCCAGATAGAAAAACAATTCAAATTACCTAAAGGAAGGACATACTTTGCTTTGTTATCACTAGAGAACATATGACAGTATAGGTGCCATTATATCAATAACACTTCACAACCCCCTTTCACGGTATGCTGCAAAATTGATTATTTCTCTGACACACATTTGTTTCTAGAAGCAAATTCAAATATGTGCAAATATTAACATATTAGCAGCCCCTGACTTCCTTTCTCTTTCTCTCTCTGTCTCTCCCTCACACACACACACATGCAGGCTGCAAATATGCTGTGGTCCTCATCATCATCACAGTACCTTTTATGGTAATGCTAACTCTATGATGTCTCCTCTACTTAGCTCTGTGTATCTGTGATTTCTAGTAACTTGTTTTATGTGAAAATGGAACTTGTCAAATTCATACCGTCTCCTCCCTCTACCCCCCGAGGTTCTGAAACCATGCTTGGAAACCAAAAACAAGCTCCGACCATCGGTCAGGACAGCAGATTTATTAAACATACAAGACAACAACACTGCCGCATGCGTACACACATTGCGTTTGTGCACATGCATCTGCGCACAAATGCAAAGCTGTCTTATTGAGTAGGCTGTGCAACTTGCTTTTTGTGGTAACTGAAAAACATTTCTTATAGTGGGGATAGAATCCCAACTCATTTTCTTTGACTTAAGTTGAATGTGAATCCATTATTTTCTCACTCTGGATGCATGACCTACTTACATACACACACACACACACACACACACACACACACCCTTAACTGCCACTACAGTAAGGCGCGGCATTGCTGCGTGTGTGCGCGTCACCTGGAAAGTGCGAAAAGAGAGAACAAGTACATGCATGCCGCCCCCGTTTCTCTGTGCTCCCTGGGAGGTATGTAGCTGCTGCAAGGCCTCTCCTGGGACTAATACACAGGCACACATACGTACCCATACACCCACACAACACACACACACACACACACATAAGGGTGCAAAAGGAGCACCGAATATTGCCATCAAAGCTTTCTTGCTTGCCTGTCACCCAAATTTTTCTTCACTGACTAACAGTCTTTATGATGAATTCAGGGCTTCCTTATGAGCGACAAAGAATAGAATAAAACAAGAACACTAAAAACTCTATATGTACTGTGTAAAATAAAGCAACACATGACAGACTCCTGTAATTTAGGGCAAATGTTTAATTGAAATAACACATCAATCTGCAGGTAAAATCTATTATAAGCACATTCTCTGCATGTGACAGCATGTGACACTTCTGCTTAATTTAATACTCGCCACCTGAGCAATTTGGGGTAATTGACAAGTAAAAGAGAGAGGGAGTGTGTGATGTGTCTGTGAGATTGTACAGCATGTATGTGTATGGCAGTGATGATTCAGACTCTTTTTTTTTGTGATTGCTACCTGCAGTCCCATACTCCTACACCCTCTCATTTCCTTCTATCTCTATCTCCTTTTCACTACCCCCCCCCCCCCCCCCTTACTCCTTCATACACCCCTCCTCCCTCTCTCTCTAAGCACTGGTCCGTGACATTATCCATCCAGTACAACTCTCCCCACAGGAGACCCATATCGGCTGGCTGTCTCCACAGGGACTCCATTACTTTTTTGCTGAATGTCTCCTACAAATGGAGAAATGACAAGAACAAAATGAGTGGTCTCTATTTGTACTAAGCAAAAAAAAAGCAACAAAAAAAAGAAAAGAAAAAGACAGAGTACTGTCATGGCTGACTGAAACAGCACCTTTCACACTCACCTCATAACTAACAAGCAATTAACCCTTCAAATTCACAAATTCGCCACCAAATACTTGCAAGTCTCTGTGGACTTTTATTGTTTTAGCACCATCACCAAAGGGAAGGACAATGGCTGCGTAAAGAAGTTAAGGTCAACTGACATCTGGCTAGAGGTCATTACTGTTGACTAGGCCTAGAAACAACCTCCAAACTCAAACCTTCACAGCAGTGGAATAATATTGTCTCCTGGCTGTGAGGTTGACAGAACTAGATATGAAGTATGGTGGACCAGAAAGGAGCGATGGTCAAGTCTGGGCTCCCTGGGGAGACAGTGTCAGCCTGTGTGGATGATATCAGGGTTCACCACTGACCACCTACGGATTTATAAAGTTTTTTTAAGCATAAATCTAACTCCCAACTCCTAAATCCATAATTACACTTTACACATAACAGCACATCATATAACCTCAATAAGGGGTGGAACAAGCAGATACAATAATTTTGGAAAATGGCAACTATGAATTTCCAGTTCTGTTGAGGTTGCTTTGTCCATTTTGACACAATTATTAACAAAATAAGCCATCATATGTAGTTTCACCGGCATCCTTACACTGTTATACGAGCTCCACTGACATGAAATCAGTACAGTTATACACTAGATAGAAAGTACATGGTGACCAGACTAAGTATCTCTGTAAGACGTTGCACAACTGTTTCGGTTGCATATCTGTGGTCACCTTGCAACTCTGCACCTGCCAAACAGCATCATTATTTTCCTACCAGGAAAAGCCGGTCTGGACTCTCAGTTCGGTGAGTCGTTATCGTCATGAGCTTCGGTTATGGGTGGAACTGTTTAAAACATATAAGATGACTAATGTGACTGACTGAAAAGATAATCACTTATCATCACACCCTCTTTTGTCCAAATTAACCTTTTGCACACAGCTCACTATAATCCCTTACTCTTCGAGAAATCACACATTTTTACAATAAATTACCCCCCATAGTAAAAGAAAAAAATAACTTTTATGAATGAAAACAACATCTCTTGGATGTCTTTGTACACATTATCTAGTGTTTGTGCCGCTAGTTGTGATGCAGCCATTTAAAAAAAGCCCTTAGAACCATAATTACAAGCTTTTATTTACAGTAAAGATCATATGTAAACAGCATACAGTGTAGAAAATGAATATTTTTCTAACTTTAAAGAAAGGGGCAAATCAGGATTCCAGAGTTTAATCCTTAAAATCTGAAAACAAGGAGCTTGAAAACTCAAAGCCAAGACACACGTGAGGATAAGTGACCCTAACTTAAAAAAAAAAACAAATCATTAGAGCCAAATGGAGCTTAAGGCATCTGTGCTGTGACATCAGTGCTCGGCCGTTGTGGTTGCAATATAATGTAGATGGATGGCTCACTGTCCCTGTGGTGGTTGTGATGCAGGACAGTGTTAAAACCTGTTGTCTCTGAGTTGACCAACACATTCTTCACTGTCTGATTCATCACAGCCAGAGGATGCATTGGATTTCACACAGTGCAAACAGTTCCTCCCTATAACAGATGTCTATGGAGATACTGAGACTCATGCCATCTGCCATAAAAAAAAAAAATGGTGAAGTGAGGAATGTCTGTGTGTATTGTGTCTGTGCACACGGACGGATTTATACAAACTGGCTCAGGTTGGGGGTGTTAACTTATGAATAAGCCTTAATACAACCTTACGTCTTAACGGACTCCTTGTAAGTTGAACTTTTAAATATCATAATGGATTGCATCTCAATCCTGCTTCTAAAGGCTGCATGTCAGACTGTGTGATAGCTCCTTTTTTTTTTGTGAAAGCTCCACATGACACAATCTTGCTCCCCGATGACAGCACTGTCCCTCATACTGTGTGCTACGTCTCAGCGGTCGAGGAGGATCGGAGCCTAATGGGTGCTCCTGTCACCTGCTTGCTACGGTTTCAACTCTACAGTTGCCCGTTTGGCGAATGTGATGAAACAATGACAACATCGATGAAAATCAACCGGCTACATGTTAACCACAAAGAGAATCACATCCCCTGTCGGCTCCCTTTCCGAGGGAGACACAAGTTCTTTTGGCACATTTTCAAAGTAACTGTGGTCAAAGATGAACATTGTGTGAAGTAAATCTTTCTGAGGCAGCAGAATGAAGGTAATACAAATGCCAGCTGGTTTAACTGTGATTCATTTAATTTCGGAGGCATGCGCACATCACAGAGTGTGCACAGAAAAATAAATGTGCCAGTTACAAGTTTGAGACTGCATATGAAACACAAATCCATGGAAGATGAGCTCTGCAGTTGCCCACCCCCAGATTCCCCTTCTTCCTCACAGAAAGAGTGAGAGAATACAGAGTCAACTTTAAGTAGGTCAGTTTGTTTTTTTTGTTTTTTTTTTTCCTTTCTGGAGAATATGAAGTGATGAACTTACAAGAGCTATGTTGTGAGAGAGTTTGGAGGAGGACAACACAGGCATATTGATCATCCCTCTGTGTCACTTTAAATGTAATCCTCTGTGATTTACATGGAAAGCCAGGCTTATGTGTTTTCATGTGACTCAGACTCCAGAGGCAGAGGGAAGATAGCGTTTTCAATAACACAGGTTTTAGAGTCCTCAACACAGAAAAACCCTGCGGCTGAGAAAGAGCATTTCTTGGAGCACCCGGGAGACTGAATCCTTATTGGCTGGTGTATGAAAGAAGCCCAGAATCTGCTTTATGACTGTTCCATTTAACCAGGTTAATGCTGCCTTGACTGATGCCAGCAATTAAAGCCATATCTAACATTTATTATTACACACCGGCGACCTCTCCCTGGCCCTCTCCACGTTGCTTCTGTGATTCAGTATTGCTGCAACAGATGTAACTGATGTAAAATGACTGTTATCTGTCTGGACAACTAGCACATTAAGGGCAGAAAGGTCACCGGGATCTACGGAGGCATCATCTGCACATTGTAGCCTGAAGGAATGGCTGCAACAGAGCTTGGTATGAAGCTTGATCATCTCGTATTGAGGCTCTGTTCAATTTATATGATCAAGCTGAGGTTAGATTGCAGTACGTGTTAGATGGATCATTTTTTTTTGGAATGCAGAATGAGTGTCAGAAAGTAATGGAGGAGGAATTAAAGGAAAGACTTAAAAGAACCATACAAGTGTTTGGTTATTTGTTTATTTTGTGTGACCACTGTCAAACACAAAGAGATTCAATTTAAAATAAAAGCTGCAGAAAAGCAGTAAATTCTCATTCTCCAGAAGCTTGAACCAGAAAATCTTTTGCCTTTTTTTCCCCTAAATTGCTTAAATAATTTATCAATAAACAATTATCTATACTGTTGTAGTTTAACTTTCTGTCAATCATCTAACCCATCCCAACCTTTTTTTGCATGCTAAAAGGAATGCTAAAAGATGATAATGACGGGCAGTTACCCAACTACTGATTACTTGCTTTAGTTTAAATCTCCATACTGTAGTTGGAGGTCATGACTGGCAGTAATGAGGAAAAATGAAGCATGAACTATGTCAAGTAAAAAAAGTACTGCAAAAATGGCCTGTAATAGCCTATCAGGTTATATGATTATTTTTCAGGTCTGGTTTTTTTTTTCAGAATCATATTAGTTTCCTCATGGCATATGGTCTGAGGCCAGGTACAGTATTAGACTCAAAAACTTGCTTGAGTTGTTTAACCCATATCAGTGAATATTGTTGGTAATGGAGGCAATGCAGTGCAGACTTAAACTACACCATGCCACAATACTAACTTGCCAAAACAGAGCAAAAAAATTAAAGCAGACTCCATCTTTCTTGTGATGGGTTACACAACTCCAGCCAATTTTAACAGTCTGCTGATTCATTTTCATATCGTACAAAGAATTAATGGAAAATAATGACTACTTGGCAGGTGGGGGAAAACACATTCAACAATTTATGGTTTGCAAAACAGTTATGTATGATGTACAGTGTGTGTGATTTGTAGTAAATGGCCTAAATAGTCTTTTACACCTATAAACAGACAAATGCATAAGAGAAAAATCACTAGTACAAGACACAAAATAGACTCCTGCACACTGTCACACTTTATTAAAATAATTAGCTACATTTCGGTCAAGCCAAGTGGATCAATTTATTTTGTATGAATTTCTAGACATTTAATAGAATTACCACAAGACTTGGCAGTGTGCGGGAGTCGTTTTTTGGTTAGTAAATGGCCTTAAAGATGCAAAACCAGTAGTGTCGTCCTTTAATGCTTTTCATGTTAGACCAGGGTTTCTATTGAGCTCATGCAACTGTTCATTCCAGCACCTACACACCAATTCTCCCTGTCTTGTAATACCAAAGAAAAGTTTACTATTGATAGTCAGTGATTCTGTTGGTGAGTGAGTGAGAGTGGGAGTGAGTGAATGAATGAGCGCTTGAAAGCATCAGACAGAAAGACTGAGAATAGCAGGCGAAGAAGAAGTGAGGGAGACAGCTAACAGGAAGCGACAGCACAGACGCCTGCTGCTCAGAACTCAGTCCATTGAAAAAGATATATGTTTCTTTTTAGAGGGAAGCTGCAGGGAAGCCAGCCTTGTTAGCCACACAGGCAGCATGCTGCATCCCAGCAGCACCTTGTTGCATATTCATTCAGTCTGATTAACAGATCCTAATTCTGTGGGTGTTGCATCTCTTGATATGTTCTGAGACTTTTTTTTTACTGCTCTACAGAGATGCAAGGATGTGCATCTAGTTTAGTCAATGAGCCAGGAGAGGGAAGCTAAACCCACGTTCTACCCTTGCAGCTAATCATGAAATCAATGTGGTTTTTCTGTGAAAACACGCTTGAAGAACTTTCTGCAATTCCAATTGAGATTATTTATAATTCCAATGTCATTACAGCCTGCAGTGTTTTCACCTCAAAGAAAAACTTCTTAGGCTCATTACAAGTTTTACAAAGCTCCCAGCAATCACACAACACCCAATTTTGGGTCTTTGCTTAATTTTAATGCCTCACACACAATATGTCTTTTTAAGTTGTTTGAATTATTGCTCATCATTTGTTGCAAAAAAACCCATTTGACATTTAAACTAAGATGTGGTTTTGGAAATGATTAAAAGATTTTTGGGCTGTAAGTGAAATGATGTTCAATATAAGCCTTTGTATCACATTTGGAAAACTATTCCAAACATGTCTTTGAGAAAACGGATTAGGGCATTTATTACCCCATCAAACCAGTATCCAACAAGTCAGTACGCTGTTTTTAATATCTTAGGCACTCAGGAAAATGTATTTTGACTAAGACTTTATATCCCAATATTGCTACACCTGCAAATACTGTGATGAGCACTCTCGTATGGATTTCCCAACTTACGCATGAGAACAGTTAGTCACAGATGAGCGAGCCAGAAGAACAGAAGCTTTTCCAAAAACAAATCTGTGTGCAGTGTCTTAGTATTCTGGCCCAGCACCAGCCTCAGTGACACCAAACACCAAGTTTAAACCAAACACCAGCACTTAAAAACAACTCAAAAAAAAAAAAACAGCTCCTACAATGTGCTCAAGCATCAAAGTCAATTAGTAAGATGAAAATTCTCTGCTGGGTGAGCACAATGGCTAGCCAGACTCCTCCAGATGTTTTTGGGGGTATGTTGGTGTGCCGTGAGTTTAGACAAACCCTTCTTGGTTCACCTCTCAGCTGCTTCAAGTCTTGTCCCAGCTGTGTTATCATCAGCACATCTAATTAGTGTCAAAAAACAGTTTAATCACAGATGGGCTCAAAGTTTGCACACCAATACTTGTAAACTATCACACTACACCTTCTCCCTCAGAGTGCCTTTTTTTGTGTCTAAGAACGTGTTGCGCAAGTAACCCCGTGACATGAACAAAGAATCTTCTGGGCATGAGCCCAAATCTCTCCTTATTGCTGTGCTTCCCTGGTGCATCTACAGGTTTGTCCCTGCTCCTTGGAGCCATGCCAATGTTGTGTTTGAACGTAGCATGAGCGTGTCGCAGTTAAATTGGATGCAGCTACGCATTTAAAGCCAGCAGCCGTCTTTTGTACCTGCGCCCGGCGTCATGTGGAACATCAACAACCTGCTAGAAGCTCGCTGCCTGCCAGGATTCAGAGCAGGAACCTGGGCACGGCAAAGACATGTCGGGAAGGCAGCTGATGGATGTGCTGTTCTTTCAGACATGTGGCGTCTGGCAGACCTTATCCTGTTACTCTGTCACTCTTTGGGTCTTTGCGCTACATAAGCATCAGCACCTTCTAAAACAGACAAAAAATGCTAAGCAGTCAGGCTCTCTTTAAGATTCCTTGTGGTGGCAGGGTGGCAGAGGGGTACATTTGTTCATTAAAGCAGGCACCGGTTTGCCATCTGAAAAAGGTAAACAATTGCTATGCTTCACTAGAATGGAAAAGAGTGTGTAAAAAGAAGCAAACATAAAGTGAAAAGGGAATGAGAGAGATTGAGAAACACATAGAGAGAGAGAGAGAGAGAGCACAGGAGGAAAGAGGAGGGGAGGATGTCACTAAAGGACACACGGAGTGAGTGACAAAACCTTATTGGATTTATTTGTCTTGCTCGGCTTCTCAGATGAATCTCATTTATTGTGGCTGACAGCAAGGGAAGTGCACATCAAAGAGGAACCCAGCACAGACAAATGTTTTTTTTTTTAGTTTTTTTTTTTTTTATGAAGAACGAGAAGCAGGTCCTCTTGTGGAAATGCTGAAGCCAAACAGACAAAGGGCAAAAGCAGACAAATCAATCCTTATAAACATTAAGAGGCATTTCACAGATTAATATTCTCTTTTTACAACGGCTGCTGAAAGAAACATGATGAACTGCTACACAGAAACTGAACCTCTTGCACAGACATCAGACTGCTGATGTCATTGTTTGTGAGACTTTCCGTCAATCAAAATGACACCGTATCTTTTCGTTGCATTGCATTCATATTTCACTACAGACTCTACGATGTGAATGGCAAAGATCGAGTCGAGTTTCCTGTCTTAAACGTTTGATGGCCTCGAGGTTCATGAAGTAAGCTGGAAATATTCTTTGAATGGTTGCTTCATGTAGCGATGAAATGCAAACACTTTAACCATCTACTCAAACCAGATACTTGAGAATACATAAATACCATCAGGAACTGGCTGTGAGAAGTATCATCTGAAAGAGTCTAAAAGCACTTGAAGCTGAGAAGGCTTAAAATACTTAGCAGATCAAATGTTTGCAACTTTCAGTAAACTCTCTTAAAAGGATGGGAAAAGAAACCAGATGAAAAATTGAATATTGACACAGAATTTGGGAGATATGATCCCCAAACAGCTGGCGATGAACTAGCGTTTGTTTTCTGTCCTGCTCTGTGGAAGAGGAAGCAGATTGTCCTTGAGGACTCAACATAAATCAACAATCGGCAGCAGAAGCAAGCAGCCAGCCCTTGGGTCTGCCAGGGAAAGCATAAACTTAATTAAGTCCCATCTTACAAGGTGTGCGTGCACTGGGACGGCTGTAATGAAAGCCTAATGCCGGCCACAAATTGGTCCAACAAGCAGCTAAAACTGATGCCTGACAAGGCACTCATACAGGCCCAGAGGAGGACCAGAGCATCTCCGGGCTAATATAAAGAGATCCGACATTGAAAAAAACATACTTCAAGATGTCCTCTAAAGATCCAACGCTGGGTTTATGTTATAAAACTCCTGCTAACACTAGTAACAGAGGGTGTTATATTTAATCCAGATTTAGAGCAGACTGTGAAAACAGTATCTGCAATGCCTACAAGTAAAGTGTGATAAACAACACTAAGCATCCATTACTAAAACAATCAGCTTAAGGTAAGATTAAAGGCAAGAAACGGTTTCTGTTTATCAATTTAAAGATTCATGTTTAGATAAGAGCCACTGAGTCATTTTTTTCTATAAATATTAAAAAGGAATTTGTATTAGCTAGGACTGGTAACATTTCTGTAACATTTTTAACACGACTAAAGCCTGAATTGAATGCAGGCACATTCAAGGAAAGGCCACGTGCACAAAGCTAATATGCAGAGAGATAATACATTACACATTTGTAATTAATTTGTCATTTAATCATGGTCTCTAATGCACAAAGAAAATAAATTAATTCAAAAAACCGTAGAATAGTGAAAATGAGTCCACTGAGATTCTTGGTTTTTATGACCTTATCATGTGCAGATGAATTTTACTCTCTGTACTCCACAGTAATGTTGGCAATGCTTTTAGAAAACATTTTGAAAGTGTTTACACACCTCAACATCACCAGCACTTTATAGAAAGAGCCCACATGATGCTGGCCGACACGAGTATGTAGAGGGTCTAGTCGTCTAGGCAACAACCGGCACCAGCCATCTTTGATCTACAGACCTCCTCCAGTGATCAGCCGATCACCTTAAACAATTCAATTTACTCCTCATTGCCTGTTGAGCATCCTATTGTAACCTGGTAAATATCAGCTCATCCCTCGTTTTTATCAACACCTGAGAATAAGCAGACAACGTCAGCCGGTGACAATATTCAAACATTAGATGAATTATGTTTCAGTGGAAGTCAAACACTGGAGGACAGAGCCGATACGGATCATCGCACAAACAGGCATAAGGAATGCAAACATAAACACGTCGGTGCCAGACTCCAAAGAATGCAACCTTGCAACAATTAGTCAAGGAAGAACAGTATCCAGACTTAGTGCACAACAAAGTCTTTGCCCTAGTGACACACAGACACACAGGCACCAAACCGAAGCAACTTTCAGTAAAAATACACAGAGAAAAACATGCGGTCTAGCCACAAACACACCCACCACCCAAGCAGACCAATTTATTCTCTTTATTAATTCAGAATTTGGTGTTATTCTGATCATCTAGTCCTTAACATGTGATCTAAAATCTGCATTCACAGGACAGTAGGAGGGGCTGACTCAGCACAGAGAGCGTTATCCTCATGAATCTCAGTTGGTCAAACCAAAACCACTACAAAAACTCCTTACTTAAGATAACTGGAGATAGCCATCCAACCAAATCTGTCCAGACCAGTAGACTCCAGTAGAATCGCAGCTCCACATCAAAGTCAATATGTCAACAAGAAGACTCCCGAGGGTGCGCACGAGCGTCCTCACAAACCGTCTAATAACTGGAGCTTTCGGTAGCTTGTAACCTAAATTGACAATTAATCCTCACGTCGTTGTGCTGTTGATTTGATTCGCTGCTGCTCAGGTAAAGTTCATTTCATCTGTCAACTGTTCTTAATAACTCCAAATCCATAACCCCTGCCATTTATTGATTTACCAGGTGTAGTTAAGCTTTTCTTTCCCCCTGTGCGTGCAGAGAAATTGAACGGTTTTCTTGTGCTTGGAAATTAATCACTAAACCTGAAAAAGACCTGCTGTTGCACATAATGATTAAGATTATTAATTCTAACAATAATAGCAAATAATAACCAAAACAGCACTGATCAGCCTTTTAGAAAGAAGGGACATTTTTTTTTTATTGTTATACAAGCTCTCAGAGGAAGAATATTTTCAAATTTAAGTTACGTAGCTATAATAATTATTCATAGTTTCCCTTCAAATAATGTTAAAATTTGAATTACAGTAAATTCCTAAGCAGGCACCACAAAGACTGCTGAGACATCACCATCACAGCAACAATGAAAGTTGCTTTTAAGGATTCATTTGCTCCACAGGACTAATCTGGGCCAAAAAAAACACTGTGACAGTAAGTTTGTGTAATTCTTTCCATCTAGCCACATCTGCTCACTGAGAATCTTGCAATAATGCTGGCGAAGGATTACATAATCGATAACTGTTTGGGCGCCTGAAGACAATTTCCTGTGTGCCGGTTACCCAAATAAAAACACAGTTGAGGAGGCGGAGTGTAGGAATCTCGGGGAGACCTTTTGTACAGAGAACTATAGCATCAGTAAGCTGAGAGAGCTGCTGCGGTATTTGTGACAGCGCAGGAAATCTCTGACGCCCGTCACCGTGCAGGGTGAGAGGTGGAGACGCTGCCGACCTATGGTACAAGTACCTGAGATTCATAACACGGAAGCACTCGAAGCACTATTCCTCTTGAGGTGGCTCGAGTCTTGCAACGTTTACAGCTGCATATACACGTTATCAATTTGTTTCTTTGTTGTGCAGAGCTGGAGAAGCAAAGCCGAGGCAGCAGGCAGGATAAATAAACTTGTGAGAATGAGTACAGTATATCATATGGCCGGTTCTGAACCCCCAGGAGGCAGTAACAGAGAAGATGGCGAGGACTTAACTTCATCCTGAGCAACAAATTCCACCGGCTCTACAGTTCGTTGAAGCATCTCCCTCAGCTTCATTTCTCTAAGGTGCAATACTGAGCACTCTGGGTGTTTGTTGTTGTTTTTTTTTGTGTGTGTGTGCCAACGGCCATCAGACTGCACAATATTTCCTGCCTAAACAGTCTCAGCCTCAGTAAACAGAGCGGCGTGGAGACATGAAACCAGTATCATCTTCCATGATCTTGCATCAATTTACAAAATATATGGCATCCATGTCAAAATATTCTTTACTAATGGTTCTACAGTGAGTCACTGTTTTGTTTGTTTGTTTCGTTATCTCAAGTCACAAATATGCTGTGATTATCATAGTGATAATCACAATAGAGAGCAGTGCAGTGTGCAGAGCAAAGTGACTTGCAGACTTTTTTTTCTGTGCAGTATGATATCTCCATCTAGGACTCTTCATATGCAGATATCTAAACATGCACATTCTATATATTATTCATAAAAACATTTGAAATGTGTAGAGTTTTAGATCTTTTCTGTTTAATGTATGGATGTATATCCGCCTGCAGGAATATTCATAACGATATATTATCTCATGCATATGTGCTGAAGCTTTAAACAGTTTTCTTCATATTATAATACTCTTCATACATTGCATATTTATATTCTTATGATTATATAATATTTATCATATTACATAATACAGAAAGTATTTTCAATTCACACACTTAATATATTAAACAGCTGTAACTGCCGACACAATGCATACCGCATTTAATCAATTCTTATTTATATAGTTGAACAGTTTCAGCTGTCATTTTTATAATTAGTAAGTGATGTAAACGGACATATTATGCCAACAAGTAATTAACAGTTAAGGAACTCATAAAGATGCCTTAACAAGTTTCCTTTGACTTACATTTGCACTTTTAAACTCTGCATTTTTCTAATACATTTTAGCAGCTTAAATTATGCTCATGAAAGTGTGATAAGGCTGCCGTTGCCATGGTAACAACACACTTCTTCAGATGTGGAACGGAAGAAAAAGGCACTTCCCACAGTGTATCATATGGTAAAAGTAGTACAGCTAATATAGAGGTTTAATAATACTGGCATGTTGATTAATGTGTATGGAGGGTTTGAATTGTGATTTTAGTAACGGTATGTAATCTGTTTCGGTGGTTCTCTTGTACTAAATCAATGCCCATCTTCAATGAGAATGCTATGAGTTGTTAATGTCATTGATATTAGGCATATTATTCATTAAATATGAATGTAGGCACTGCATAATCAAGCCTTAGTGGCGCTTTCAAAGATTTTGTCACAGTGTATGAGTGTAGATCGAATTAATATAGAAGACGGAAGAACTCATGTGCGAGTCTTCGGTCTCATTCAAGGTTGATTTTTTTTTTGACACTGAAAAGAAGGCACAAGGCAGTGAAACCTGACCATGCAGAATAGTAAAAATCAGTTCTTGTGTATTATAATCGCTCAAGTCTCAAATAAAAGCACTGCTGGCATTTTAGTGTACCTTTTCTAATAGGCTGAATGGTCTCTGCCAGTTACCATTGGCAACATGCAGTCTTACACTCTGCTCTTTCGTCTCATGAATATTTCCCAAATGTATTTTGTTGGCTTTTGGTTTTGTTTTTTTTCCCACCAAAACTGCATTCATCCATGGCTATCCACCCACTTTTATTATGAGAGTTAAGTCAATAAAAGGATTGTATTTCCCAACTTGGCTATATGTTAATTGCTGGTATGAAGATAGACAAACAACAGATGGAAACAAAGAGACTATAACAAATGGGAAAAAGTTTTCCCACTCCAAAAGACAGTTAAAGACTACGTGTTTGCTATAAGATTGATAAGATGTATTAAGGTGCCATCGCTTTGGCAGGAGCTCTGAGGGAAGGCGAGGAGAAAAGGACTGCAGGAAATCCTGTTTGTAATCTGATGCTAGTTGCCTTTTCTTCTCAGCTGAAGTAGAACAGACTACCTGTCCATCCTTCTTGTCAGATGGATAGAAGTCTAATGAGGTAGATAACTCACAGGTGGAGTTCTTTGCTTGCTATAATGAAGCCAAAGATCTGGAGCTCTTCAGTGCCTGAGCAACAGAGGTAGCAGGTTATTAACACCACCTCCTATAAGAGCCCAATCAATTAAAAACCAGATGAAAAAGAAAACTGGATTCATGCCTAATCACGCCGGTAGGTGATGATAAACAGACGTTTAATGCCCTCATACGATGAGCTGGAGGTGAAGAGGAGATATCCTGTGCGGTGTCAGCAGGCTCCTATCAAGGCTGATTAGATTGAAAGCCAAAGGCAGCACACTCTGGAAAATGCTGTTGACAAGTACCTTAATAGCTTCAACTGAGTACTTAGTCAGACCTGCTGGCTGAGAGAATGATTAGTGGTGATGATGGTTTGCTTTCCCTGACACTGCAATAACTTTAGATGTAAGGGAAGGGGATGCAGAGGACCTTTATTAGAAATAAGAATGTGAGATCACACTATATCTCTAAGTGATTGGTGGCGACAAGGCTTGTGGCTGAAAATTGAAGAGTATGCTCTTTGCAAAACACATTTATTAATAATTGATGGAAAAAGAGTATGTTTATAGAGGTAGAACCAACAGTGAATACACTCATGCATTTTAGAGGAAATATGGTACTTAGGAAAGGGATTTGTGCAAAGCATTTCCCGCACTCGGTGAAACAGCTTCTCTGTATCTTTACACTGTACAGTGAGGAACTGTCTGGATTTGAATGTGTCAGAGTAATTTCTAGGTGATGTCTAAACGGTGAAGGTATTTGCCACTCAAGGCTATTTCTGCGCTTTCTCCTGCTCTTCCGTGAAGAACAAACAGCAAAGCTGAAAATGACAGCACAAGCACCCCTCTATAATGTGTAAAGACATAATGCATGTCCTGTACTGACTTTAACATGCATGCGAAATGAGTAGTGTCAACTTTAGTTGTCATTCTGCGAGCTGCTAGTGTCAGCACAGGCAGGGATCTTCCATGTGGCGTTTATACCTCACAAAATACTTGATTCAGAAGTTTGCAGTAAGTTTGCTTTACCGAAAGTTTAACTTTTCCTTAAATATCACCCTGAAAAAAACTATTTGTCTTAATTAAACTTGCTGACCAAAATAGGCTGTCACATCTAAATTCTAATGAAATGTTCCAGCCTAAATGTTGGCAAGAAAACGAGCCTCTTAGCCGGTTGTTTTTCAAGTACAATTATGGTAAGGAGAAATTTGGCTAAGTTGTGAGGCTAACCTTTGGATGGCTCTTCACAAATAATTTGTCAGACACGTTGAGCATTACTCAGCCTTCTGGCACCTGTAGCTTTACTGAAGAGGGAAATACGTATAGTTGATAGCAAAGCTGGTCACTGTGGCAGCAGCAGAGCTCAGCTGCACCTGTGCTATTCATAAGGAGATGCCTAGAAAGAACATCATCCATTTTTGGTTCTAACATTTGCATGAACGCATACATGCACATGTGCACACACACACACAAGGAACTGCAAGCCAGCCTGAGCTCCTAGCTGACACAGTTTCCATATGCCCAGCGGTCTCCATAGGAGGATTTTTGCCTCTGGCCAGCTCAACATGGACGAGGGGACTTCCTTTTTCTCCCAACACAGCCCGGCGGCCGCTGCTTGCCTCTGCCTAATGAGATTATGCCCAGCTCCTGGAACATCTACTCAAGAAGAGATGGGACCAATTAGTCTGCTGTCTGCCCCAAAGAGAGACAATCACCATGGCTCTGATGTTATTACTTGAGTGTGTCTGCCTCCTCCAAAGTAATAACAAACATGCCTAAAAAACAAAGAGCGCTTGTTTACGGTGTGATTGGTCAGTGTGGTCAAGGTTACCAGAGAGAGAGAGAGAGAGAGCTCGTTCCTGTTTCTGTTGATGTAATGAAAGGTTGTATAAAGTGACTCCACTCCAGAGACAAGAGGAATAAACAGTGGCAAACCACATTTTGTCTGTAGGCAGGGGGCCATCAACCTGGCCTGAAATGAGCCAAATGAGAAAAATAGCTCCTCTCTTGTTCCTGTGGAGGGTGAAAAAAATTAATGAAGTAATACAGTCAGTGGGTAAAAGGGGCCCCAGCATTACCAATTTTGTCTTGACAAACCAGTAACAAGGAATATTTTTCAATACATTTATTTCTTGAATACTTGACCACTGCTAGAGTTGGTAAGATTTAAGGTCATTTTTTCAGAAACAAGTCAGTATTACAGTATGTCCAAAACCTCAATGAGCCTGATGGGGCGGTGAAGTGCCAGGGGGACTATAGTGCTGAGTGAAATGCACCTGCAAATATGTCTGTCCTGCTAGCTCAGAATTGCAGCAACAACTATGAGGTGTCATTATAGAAAAAAACAAGCCGAAGTACACATAGCATGCACTGAAAATGGAAATATAATGTTATAGTGAAATGTTTATGATGGTATGGGTTTAAAAAAAAACGTTGCACATAAATGGAAGTTTCTGCTTAAAATGGTGAATAATTGGCTAAAAGCATGTGATCAAGGGCTTGTACAGAACAAATTAAAAGGAAAACTTCATACTTTATACATACACACACACACACAC
Organism: Thunnus maccoyii; assembly: GCF_910596095.1. NCBI lineage: Eukaryota > Metazoa > Chordata > Actinopteri > Scombriformes > Scombridae > Thunnus > Thunnus maccoyii. The sequence continues at coordinate 26,917,437 of NC_056535.1, read as the reverse complement.
ACACACACACACACACACACACACACACACACACAGGAGATATGTATTATGGTATTAATCTCGTCAAAGAAGCATATTTTCCATAATGTTGAACTATTTCTTTAAGCGTGACATGAGAAAAATAGTCTCAAAAACCAGCAGAATCTCAACTTAAGCTTTCAGATTCTGATCCAGGACATTCAGGACATTTAGTAAATGTGAGCCCAAAGAGCAATTTGACAAATAAATAAGCCAAAGGCAAATTCTGTTGCAGACCATTATTGTTTTGTTAACCGTGGCCACATTTTTTTCCCTGACCTTAATTGTGAATTAATCATAGAGTAGTTGCAATTCAGATAATGTGAGAATAATGAATACAAAAAAAATGGCACTGAACATTTAAAAGTTAAGGGTTTAGCAGAATTTATTTTACGTCACACATTGAAAAATGATCCCAATCAGTTTCACGGAGTGAAGTATCAACATTTTAAATTGAAAAAGAGGAAACCGCTGGTACTGGATCCATATTTGGTATCAACCACCCCGAGTTCAGGTATTGGATAGTGGGATAGGTGCATCGATATCTTTTACTAGCTCCTTAACCTCTCCTGTGCGAGCTTTCGTGTTTAATTTGACTGCAAGCACTCAATTACACGTGGACAGCCATTGACTGGATGGTGTTTAACATAAATGCTTTCATTTGTTTGCAGCAGCTTTTTCAATCCACTCTGTGCGGACATCTCACCCCCACAAATGCTGTTTCCCTCTTCAGTTCTCTCCCTCGCATAATCTGGCTTGACTTTTTGTGCCTCGTACATAAAGACCGGACAAACAAAGCCACATCAGTTTCGAGACAATTAGTGAATCATTGAGCATTCTGAATCAAACAGGGAGCACCAGTCAATTCCGTAATTGAAAAAGTTTTTAAAGTCCTCCCCTCCCGTTCTCTGTGACAAAGACAGAATTGGCTGGCTCTTCCACAGAGATAAGCTTCTATTTGAGGTATTCAAATGTTTTTTTGGAGAAACATTGCAAAGCTTTTCAATGCCAGCTATGTGGAGTATCCAAAATTGAAACAAAGAAGAGATAACAGGAATAGATGTGACAGATAAGGAAGAAGAAAGGAAAGACAGAGAGAGAGCAAAAATCATCAGCCATGTGTGTAAGAGAGACACAAGGACGAAACAAAGAGCCTTTCAGATCTGAAGAGCTAGAGTATTGGTGACTGACTCCTCCATTCACCGGCAGCTCCATCATAACTCAACTCCCCTTTAATAACTCTGTCAGACTGAATTACAGCTCTGTGATCAATATCCTCAGTTTGTATACATGTTATTTTAGATAAAGAGCTGGCTTTTAGAAGATCTGTGGAAAAAGAAAGGTTGTGGCTCTTCAAATAATCAGCCAATAATCCATTCGATGTTGTTTGGCATGTGGAGAATCAATCACAGAGAGAACAAGCCGGGACAGAGTTTGTAGGGGGATTATTTATTCTCCTAATTGATCGATCAGCCTATGTGGTTGTCGGGACACCTGTGACCCAGCTCTCTGGTGCAGCGAGCATGTCCAGACTCCAGCAGAGACACAAACTAAGATGCTCTGCACAGACGCTAAAGCTACGCTACACAGTGGGTGTAGAATGAGTGTGTGTCTCGGAGCAGAAGTAGAAGTGTGTAGTGAGGGTGTTGCTGCATGTTTTTGAGTGAAATTTTCTTGTTTATATGATTATATGACCAGGATGTATTCAGAGCACCGTCAGTCATGTCTCTTCATCCAGTTTGCCTATCTGGTGGCCGTCTCTATCTGTCTCATATTACTCCAGTGCCTCTCCACCGCTCACAGCTCCGGCTTTTCTGAATAGCTGATACAGGCTCTCAACAGGGCCGTGTCTGGCTTCAGCTTAACAGGGCATATCTCTGCCTGCTCTTCTTTGACTACAGACAGCACTCACTGCTCCAGTCGAAGAGCCAACCCAGCTGCTCTATTCTGAGCCGCATGCATGGCTAGTCTGTCTGGAAGAGACAGATAGTCTGACACAACACCGCCACTGCTACTGCTGCTGCCTCTGTCACATATACAAGGAAAGAGCCTCTGGAATTATAAATAAAAAAAGTCTACTGACTTCATCCAAGATTCTGTCAGGAAATGAAAATGACTGACTGTGAAGAATAATTACAATTAAGAATTTAGTTTATAGCATTTTTACACCTTGTAAAAACCAAAAAGGTTCAATACACTGCAAAAAAGGCTATGTATCATAATGATTTTATATGTATGACATAAATTTTGGTTGAAATTTAATCCCACAATTGTATGATTTAAGATAGAGCAGCATTAAGCGGCAATGTCACTGTACCGTAGTTGGCTGATGATGACACTGGCTAACAGCCAGACAGCAGGTGTCCAAATAAAACATTTTTCTAGCTAATGTCCCTTTCTTATCTATAAGCGTGGACACCTCTTGCATGCTGAATGAACTGAAGTACAAGCATCCACCAGGGGAAAGTACACAGTCTACTGTCAGGCTAGATAGCTTTTAGTTAGTAAGCTGTAGCACTTTAAACAGCTTGAAATTTTAAACACTAAACGGTGTTGTCCACATATCGTTCACAAACCATTGCTAACAAAACGCTGTTTGTTAAGGGTGGGTGATATCACAAGATCTGGTTGGAGGACAAATGTTTTCTTTCTTTCTCTTTAATGAGGAGCTAAATTTTGTCATAAGAGTAAAAATCTGTGCATCAGAATGGACAAAAAAAAGGCTGCAGAGATACAGGGAGATTTGATTAACTTGTTGCATCTCATGAAGCCTTCGTATTATTGGTTACAGCCATGTTTTAAGCTTTCTCAGCGGTCAACACTTGGAGCTTCTCTGGTAGACGGGTTCAAAAATGTCTTAAATATGATGTAATACAAGTCTGAGAGCAGCTGGGTTTAGGTGGTTGCTTTCTCTGTACTTGGTTGTTCTTTTAGTGTTTTTCAGCCATGTGCTGTTCGTCTGATGGAGCTGTTAATCTGCTCCTAACCAGTCTGGTGTCTAAACATTTTGATGAGTGTCTCTGTCCTGTAGGGCACATTGGGTATCTATGGCAACCGCAGCGGGGACAAGATCACTTAATTTTTTCTAGCTAAAGTTAGTTACATCATTGAGACAATTACGCTTCTCTGTACTGATGACATGTGTTATGGTAGCATGAGGAGACTATGGGATGTTTTTTCCATTCTTGGAGTATATTATGATGTTTGTTTCTGTGCTCTTTGTTGAATGTAAACACGCTGTCTCGTTCTTGGATATTAATAATTTGGTCTCACATGATTTAAAATTCCCTGCATCTGTCCGTTTGAATTTAGCCAAAGTATGATATTTTGGATTCAAGCTTCAGGCTTTCTGTTGCACAAAGTCAAATAATAGAGAGACATGCAGTAATATTTAGCACAAACAAAAATGTTTTGCCTCCACACTCTTAAGATACTGTTGCCAGAGTAAAGAGGTTTTTCGAGCTAAAAGCTGGTCACTGTAACCAAGCCGAGCAAATCTCCTCTTATGGTATTAGGACGTTAACTTAGTAGCCAGCTACTCAGGGATGTTATCATGGAATAAGCACATTATAGCCCTAAATATCCTTATGTGCATTAAAGCATACGCAAAATAAGGTGGTTATTTTCATGTTGCAATTTCATACAGCTGTAACAGTCATCAGACCAATCATTGCAGCTGTAGAGCTCTCGATTGTTTGATGATGAGAATTTGTTTCTGCTCATTTAAAACAAATTTCTTTAAGATTATTAGGAAAGACAGAGAGGTTTCTTGATTACTTCGCTAGACAAATCATAAAACAATTTATTTTAATCAGTCAGTGCAGCAAAACATCCTAACTGAACAAATCTTGTGATGAAGTGAATTGGATATAACAGATTGCCTGCTTTATTGTGTGTTCTTGTGTTCCAGGGAAATGGAAGAGGAAAGTCTTTCCCATTTCATATATTTTGACACTAAACAGCCGGGACAAGGCCCCATCAAAACCCCTGTGCTGCCGGTGACAAGGGGGCGGAAGTCGAGCGGTGAAGTGACAGGTGTTTAGCTCTGACTAGTGAAGCTCGAAAGTTGGACAGAACCCTCAGGACACGTACAGGCCTCCTCAACTACATCAAGAGAAGTGCTGACACGGAGATAATAAGGAGAAAGGCTGACCTCGGAGATACGGCTCCAAAAAAACAAAGATCAAAGGAGTCATACTGATAAAAGTGAAACAAGGAAGGAGCTGATGATTCTGTTTGCTGGTAGCAGAGAAAACATGACAATGGCTGGCCTTATTGATTCAGAGTGGAGCTGGGATGTTACCTGAAGGTTTCCTGACCAGCGTGTTCTTCATCTGCCATCTCCCAACTGCACCATCTGCTACTGAATGAGATTATATTTTTTTATGGGCCCCATTAGCCTCGTTTTGGTTTGTATGCACCAAAGTGTTTTCATTTTTTCTGTTTAGTTTCAGTTTGCAGGCAGTCCAATCTGTTATCTAGTAGATGCAGCGTATTGATTGTATTGATTAATGACATGTTATTTCCAAGAAGCAGGTCTGATTAGCGCTGAAATTAAAGAATCATCATAACTTGAACTGTTCCACTAGAGATAACAACAGGCTTATTATGGTGTATTGTGAAAATGTGTAATGCTGATTTGATTATGTGTGAATATAATAACATGGTGGGAGTTGGGTGAAAACATATTTCCCCATTTGGGAAATTGTCTCAAACGTTTGGACCCTAATGTATATTGATTTTTATACTAATAAAACATTTGTTTAGATAAATGGTTAGATGCTTCTTACCTAGACCTCAGGGTTGCATTATAACAAAGCTCCTGTCAAGTGTTACATATTAAAAAATAACTTTAACAACAGTATTCTGTTAAAAGAATGCACTACAGATACTAATGTTAGTATTAAGATGATGTTAGATGATTAGATTCCCTTTGTCATGTACATGTATCTTCTGAGTTTGGGTGTTGATTATCGTGGTGGTTGGTGATTATAATTTGGTGAGGTTAACTGGTGATTATATAGCATTTTCTCACTGTGATTCAGAGACAAAAGAAGAAGAATGTCAAAAGACAGATGAGTAAAGACTTCTGAAGGTAAACTACCAACCTAAAAAAGTACTACTACTACTACTACTACTACTACTACTACTACCACTACTACTATCTTTATATTAAAGATGAATAGACTCAGCCACAGGGGATACAACAAATGGAAACAGGGACGAATATGAATAAATGCAGTAGATTGAAAACACCTTTTGATATAATGTGTTTTCAATTGAAATATCAATAGCTGAAGTTCATATGCTGCCTTTACAATGAAATACACTGAAGAAAGCAATTGAGCCCTGTTAAGAGGTCAAACCATTTGAAGAAAATAACTTTCTCAGGTTCAGAAAACACGACAGGTACAGTATGAAAGTGTTGTGAGTCTATACTTGTCTGACCGACCTGATTTTGGTCACTTGGCGTCATGGCAACAGTGACAAATCCTTCAGTAATACTCACTAGAGCAAAAAAGGAGAAAAAAAAACTCCTGGTACTGAATACCAACCAACACAAGGGAAGTTGTTGTGACACGCACGCACACACACACACACACACACACACACACACACACACACACACCTCCAGGGCTCACACAGAGCCAGTACAACCATCTCTGATCTTACTTCTCCAACTCTGACTAATGAGCTCATGATGAGAGATTTACCAAATCTCAGTTTGTCTTTCACAACAGAGAAATGAAGATGGAACCACCAACCAACCAAGGCTTTTTTACGTCAGTGCACACATTGTGGAAGCCAGTTAAGGGGAAAAACCCAATTTTCTAAAATGATTGTAAACTGTAAAAAAATTGTAAACTGTTTTAGACAGTAAAAAAATAAAAAAATATATCAATGTAGGATGTTTTTCACAAGCCAACAGATTCTCATTTTCTAAATTTAACCATAAATTGGTGGTGATAGAGCAGTGGGAATATAGATTGTGACACTGCCATTGTTATCCGTGGTATATTTTAATGAGTACCCCGCTGTCTGTGTAATCATCCCTTTAATCTGCCCCACAGCATTTATGGAGTGGAATTTAAGACATTTAGTTTGTGAAGAAGCTCAGCCGGGTTCCTCCTCTCAGGGCCCAGGTCTGCCACTTGCCATCTGAAGAGCGCACACACACACACTCAGTATCTCTCATTTTTTCCCATCCATTCTTCCTTAATCATCTGTCTTCATTGATCTTCCCTCGCCATGCCTCGAGCCCAACAGCATCTTTATAATCTGATCCTCCATCATTCTGTGGCTGGTCTGTGTGCAAAGGGGGGGGTGGTGCAGCTCGATTGACTGGAATTGCTTGACAATTTTTAAAATTTAAAAATAGCTCTGCTGATATAGACAAACAAGTTACATTCTTGTGGAGGGAGGAAAAATCAAAAACAATTACTTAAGTAATTACATCACAATTACAACACAAGCTATTCGTGCCAGGGTTGTTTAAAAGAAGAGTGTGAGGTATAGATCTGCATGGTTAAGAATGGTGTTATAACACAATTCACTACATCAGGGCTACAACACATGATTATTTTAATTATTGATGGGTTTTTTTTGATTGGTTGACTCAATTAGTGTATTAAATGTCAGAAAATAAGGGAAAATAGCCATCACAATTTCCCAGAGCCAAAGATTATGTCTTCAAATTGCTTGTTTTCCCAACAAACAGTCCAAAACAGCATCGATATTCAGTTTAAAACCATAAAAAACAGAGAAAAGCAAAGCCAGTCCTCACATTGTAGTGACTGGAACAAGCAAATGTTCAGCATGTTTGCTTAATGATTGACTTAATTATCAAAATAGCTGTAAATGTTTCTGTTGATTGAATAAAAAGTGTGTACAGATAAAAAAAATCTCATCTCAAAATGTTTTTTTTATCCTGTGTTCCATCTTTGAAAGTCTCTAAAAAAAAAAAAAAACATCTTATGCCATTCCCGGTGACAGCCGGTGACAGAGGCAGCAGGTTGCTTCACAACAGCTTTGGTGAAGGTGGAGACGCCCTCCCCCTTACCCTCCTTCTCAAGGCGCATACATGAAGAACAGGTGAGCACAGAGGAGAGGGGAAGGTTTGGCAGCTGGGGTCCTAGCAGTCTTTTCAGGCATTCATTATTTAGCCCGTCTAAAAATACATCAGAGGCTGCCTCCCTTCCAGCACATGGTGCATCTGAATTTCACAGCAACCTAGTCTCAGCCGCTCAGTCTGATCTGAGGAGCTGCTTGATCTACTGTACATCAAGGTAACGAACGTGCACACAGACACACACACACGGGCTCACAAGCAGCATAAAATGTCACAGATGCACAAAGGGACAAAGATATATTTAATCAAAACAACAAAGAACACACAGAGAAGAAACATTCATATGTTGACATATTTACAGAAAATTATAGCCATGATTTTAAAAAGTTGCCTAATGCTCCTTCATACTCCAAATCCGATAAAAATACTCAAAAGCACTTATTATGCAAGCCTCCTAATTTGCACCAACAGCAGTGCAACGTGACATTAATTTGTACACAAGCGAGCGGAGCTCACAACACCTCAAGAAAATTAGCTAAGTGAACCAGATATGCCTCACAGGCAGCGTCCTCTTAACACCATGTATCCCTGATGAATTTCACATGCTGCCTCCTGTTAGAAAGTGCTCTGTGTCTTGGGCTTGTAATTTAAGACACAGTCCATGAAATCAAACATCTAACAGGTCATAGATTGGACAGTGCTCATTGTTAATTGCATTGGGGAGAGAATGTCAACTTAATTATTTCAGCCGGAGCTGGAAATGATTCCTTGCAAATCTATTAGACACGTATGCTATGCGAGTCATGTACTGAGTCTCACAAGTCAATAAGCAGTGTCCACCAGGATGGACGAGCATTCCTCGGGCATAATACAGTGGTAAAACATTAAATCTGATTGGATTAAGGCTGGATTTTTATGTGTCGCTGATCTAAGTTGATGCCCACTCACATAGTTAGGAAAATGCATGCCTACTGCTATTCTAAAAGAGCGCAGGCATCTTTATTTGTCTTCTCCTCTGTCGATTATTGTGTGATTAATTGAATTGAATAATGGTTTGGTCCATAAAATATGAGAAAATAGCGAAAAATGTCCATCACAATTTCTAAGAGATAAATGCAACATCTTCAAATTGCTAGTATTGTCCAACCGACAAGTCTAAAACGAATCAAATTTATCAGATTTACTTTGATATGAAACAGAAAATCCTCACATTTCAGAAGCCAGAACGAGAAAATATTTGGCATTTTACTCAATAAACGCTGCAGGAATTCTTGGCTTTAAAAAAAACACCAAATGCATACAACATGTATAAACATAATAGTCTGCGGGGGAAATGATTTAGAAAAAAATAAAGTTGACTGAAGTCCTCTAATTATCGAGAGAGAGAGAGAGAGAGAGGGAGACAGAGAGAGAGAGAGAGAGAGACAGAGAGAGAGAGAGAGAGAGAGAGAGAGAGAGAGAGAGAGAGAGAGAGAGAGAGAGAGAGAGAGAGAGAGAGAGACTTAACTGGTTAGTGATTTTCAGTTTGGTCCAATTGACTCCAAAAATCTCCCATCAGCTCCAGCTCCAATTGAACCAGCTCTATGTTTGAGGGCGAAATAAACAGATCAATTCTGCGTTTAAGCACCTCACAGGAGAAGCCGAGAAGAGCCAAACACAAATCACGATCCGCATCACATGTACGCTACCGACACCGAAAGTCAGTCAAGCACAACACGCTGTTATGCAAACCAAATTCTCACCTCTTTCTATGCAGTAACAGCAGTAAAAGGTGTGTGTATCAGTGTAACTATTTGTATGGTTCTCTCTTTTGGCCTGCATGTGCGCACACAGACATCATAGCAGGATTTAAAGCTGCATACATGAGAGACAATCCTGATGTATGCATTTATCACAAAACTCTACACAATTCAGTATATATGGCTGCACAACAATTGCAGCCGTGCTCCAGTTATAAGCAGGGACTGATGGGAACACAGCTTTGAGGGAGGTAAAGTATTGGCATGGGAGAAGGGACCAGGGAAGGGAAAGGCAGACTACTTCAAAGACTGAATGTGAGCCAGTGGCTCAAAGCATGCTGATTGTACGTGACGTGAAATCTACAGCAGGATCTTAGCAGCTCGACAGAGCAGATGGAGATGAGATTTCATCACTGAGGGATATATCAGATAACTATCAAACTTTCAGAGAAATATCTCCACTGTAAAAAAAAAAAAAAAAAAACTCTGCAGAGGCTGCCATTTAAGATCGCATTTTATGATGTCTGCATCAAAAATGGGTCATATATTTTACATGTTTCTCAGCAGCTTTAGTTTCCAGTGACGATGCAGATGCAGTTTACTGCCGTAGAACAATTCAAGTTATAACAGGCTATTAAACTGGAAAACAATAAATAACTTTAGAAGGGACATCAAACAATCTATAACTTTTATTTGTCTCCAAGTTGTGTAATTTTTCAAAAGCAGAAAATCTCAGCATCTGGTGAGTTAATGAGCCACTGTTAGCGTTTGACAATCAAACCACTAGTGTTGGGTGCAAATAATGGCTTCAATTTTAGATCCAGCTCCAAGTTGGTAAAATGCCCGGATTCATTAAGCGCTGAGTGTAAAATAAAATCTTTCATCTACTGTCTTTTTTTTCTCTTTTATTTTTTGGTCAAATCTTAACAAACTAAAAGTTTTTGTTCTTTGAATGCTAGTCTACCATTAACAGCTAAATCTACTGACATTTCTGCTGCAGAACACTGAAAACGCACCTATAACATGATAATCAGTTCGAAAAGTTTGGACGGTCACATCCTGTCATTATCTCTATTTTCCAGTGCTTTGACATTTTGTCTCCCTCATAATGGAAAACCTCCAATGCAGCAAAAAACAGGCTAAAAATATAACACTACTTATATTTTCAAATACAGTTACTCAACTTGGGTCCTGAACCGAGCTGTATTTGATTATTTAACGTACATATAAGCTCCGAGAGCCTCGCTGTAATACCCCTGACTATTGACCTGAACGTGCATGCGATGGAGTCATCTCCATCTCTGTCATCCATCAAGGGAACGCGTAAAGCTTTCAGATGGAAGATCTCACTCTGCCAGCAGCAACACACATATCTAAATACACACAGCATTATGTAACTGACAAACTATATTCATTGACTATATTCAGTCCACAACCCTGATTCTAATTCTGACCTTAACCCTGAATGCAAATCCTGCGAGACGAAAAGCAAACCAGAAAAACTGTCCCAACTATGGAGGTTTTCCACTGATCTCACAACCCCCAGTGAAGACATTTGGTCCTCATAAGCAGGGGTGCTAAGTAACTAAGGGCCTTTTCTTAAGTATTGTATTTAAGTTAGTATATAGAATTTGCTCCACTACATTTCAAAAGGAAATATATTTTTGACGGTTGTAGTTACATGTTGTTTTGCAGATTAAGATACATACAAAACATATTATAAGCCTTTAAAATGTTGATGTGTGATAGATTAAACTAAATGAAACAGTTAAAATTTGCTTCACCTCCTTAGCTACAACATATCGCTGCTTACATGTTAATGCATCAATAATAACCCTCTGGCAATATAATAATCTATGATAATTTAACATTCTAATTAGGGGCTATTCTGGATAATGAGTACTTTTGATACATGAGTATATTTTGAGCATAATACCATTTTGAAAGCAAGGACTTTCACTTGTAGCCATGTAGTTTCACAATGTGGTTTCACAAAGTAAATTACCTGAATGCTTCTTCCACCACTGCCTCCTGAGTACACAAATACTAGAACACACATGGGAGCTCACATTTTCTGGTAAATGACTCGCCTTGGATCTGGAAATTCAGGCTCAGAGAGGAGCAGAAACTTGCCAGAGGTGGATCATAGCCTCCCTCTAAGTCAACAGTACGGTAGGCACATCCAGTTATCCACCTTGGCTTTCCAGTCCCTCAACAAGAGCAGTGCACTCCCGTCCAGCTCTGCAGCAGACAATGGACTATTTATCTCAACACTCTCTTTCTGTCAGGACCGGGGACACATATGGGCATGTTCTTTCATCCATATACACACACACACACACACACACACACACACACACACACACACACACACACACACACACACACACACACACACACACACACACACACACACACACACACACACACACACACACGCACGCACACAGAGCTTTTCATTCCATCTATGTAAGCACAATGTAAGCATGCATTAAAAGCTACGAGTAAAAAAAGAAATACCGTTTTCCTCTTTACAGGCAATGCTTGAGTGATCTACTCTTTGACTCCAGGGCAAGTGGTTCGACACAGACACATACCTTAGTACAGTTCCCCCATGGCAATGCAAGAGTGTGTGTGAGACTGAGAGTACATTACATTCGTGTACAGTTTTGTGTGTCTGCATGCACTTGTCTGCGGAAAGGGGCCAGATGGGCAAAAGGAGAGGAACAGAGCCAAATAAAAAAGGATGATAGCACAGAAAAGAGAAGAAGAGGAGAGAGGGCACTTGGAGCGGAAATGCTTCAGTGCCTCTGCGGCCTGCCACCTTGTATCACAGAGCATCCGCTGACAGATGAATGCAGGAGAGCCTGATAATAGAAATGCTCGGGAATAAACGCCTGGATGACGGGGAGGAGCTCCGGCATGCGAGCGGATGCGTAAGGATGGCAGGGGGTAGCCAAGGGTCAGCCGTCTCCATGATAGTCCGTCTCAGCAGCTGACGCAAACACAGAACGCCAAATATAAAGACCTGTATGCGGTATAAAGTCTGATTTATCTCAATAAGACTGGTTAACGTTTTAGTTCCACTGAGCAGGCTTTAATGCTGTTCCCATGGAAATTGTACCTTAAGTCTAGGCATATTATCTAAGGTGGTTAATTTTACATATTTAACTATGTTTTGACTAAGCTTCTGACAGCTTAGACCAAACATATAAATTATACATTTAAGCATGTACACCCCAATCCTCCTTTCCAGATTTTTCTCTTTTTCTACCTCTTATCTCTGATAAAAGAGGTTAAAAAAAATAAATAATTAAATAAAAAAAAGTATTGCGATGCAGTGTGGGGTAGGGTGGAGCTAGCAATTCAGGCTGAGCTGACATAAATTGAATGCAGGTAGGGGTAATAGGCTGCTGGGTTTCTTCCCATGTTTGAGTAAAGCTATTATAATAGCCGTCAAAGTGAAAGCAGTGATAAGAGGGCATTGGCTGCAGCTACAAAATGAAATCCAGCTCTATCACAGCTACAATTGCTTTTCAGACATAAACTGGAAGCCTCACAATGTGACACCACACTACCACAATATGACTGTAAAATTAGATTTACAAATTCACATTCTGCTGAATGGCCCTCCGAATATATCAAAAATGATGTTGTTTTTGGATACTATGTCGTCTAGAGTCTTTTAATATGTTCGCGTTTGAGAGGAGAATGAAACCTGTTGCAGGAGGGTGCAGTTCGAATATGAAGCCAGAGAACATCATCGGTGTGGCTGGGTGGATCTGAATACCAATGCCTTAATCACTGGCTTTACAAAACGGGATGATTCAGCCCATTCTGTGCACAGAGGCAGGCAGGGCCTTGTAGTGGCAGCTTGTTCCTCTCCACACCTGTGGTTCAGACACGTTTGTGGAATTCTACTATCAGGATAAAACGGTCAAAAAAACAAATCCAGTCTATCTCCCCCACACCTGCATCTCCACCTTTCCCCATTTAAAAAAAGGTGTTTTCTCAGGAATTACACCAATTAGTTACATGGATTAACACATGAATCCTGTGAAAACATTGAAGGCGCAGACATCAGCTGATACCGCGTTTCTCTGTCGGCTGCCACATACATAAAAACATGCAGAAGTGTCCGCGCACATATGAACATTAGAATTGACAAATAACCCAGGGCTAACTCTGTCCTGAACATTGCAAGTTATATGGAGTGTCAGGTTGGAGTTTATGTCCTGGAGGGGAGATGAAAAGTAATGTGATCACTCATCCATGTTCTGTTCAACAACATGCTTAAAATGTCTGACTTTATAAGAAAGTATGTTTGTCAAAGCCTCTGAGCTCTCCACAAAAAATGTACTGCGTGATACATCTCAATAATAGACTAACTCGTCGGCGGTTGAATGAAAAGCATTGTATGATTTCATCTTACACATATGCATTACATATTGCATGTGTGTTTATATTTTACGTATATATAATGTATGCATTTAGAACATTTGGACATGGAATTGCAATGTTAAGACACAGCTTGGGGGGAAGTTGGCCTCCAGTCAGCTGTTAGCAACTAGAATCACAAAACAAAAGGGTTTGGTTAGACAGTAGCAACCAGAAAGCAGCTGGTTTTACGCAATCTGGTTGAAACAACAAGGTAACGACATGTGAAAACCTGAACGTGTGGTTCATTTTTAAGAACTCATTCAACATAATGGAGGCTATCCGTCAGTACTTGACATCTTTCAAGATATTATCTCATAATCCTTAAAAAAATAGTATTAACAGTAAAAAAAGACTACCTTATAAGCTAACAGCCACATTTGTGGTGTTATTTCTTTCTATTTAAGGCAGATCTTTCCTGATGGAGCATATACAAGATACTTTAAGTACAGGAGTTTTTTACCCTCAGTGGTTTACCAGCTAGACCATGAAATTAATTAATTGAATAGCTTTTTTCTTTCCCCTTTAAAGGTCAGGAACGCAATTAAATCAACTCACATATATCTCCCCTTCTTCTGAGCGAGACAGATAAATAAACAAAATATACAACAGCAACCGTCCATGTCCAAGGCTACTGGTTCAACTGGTTTTTATCAAAAAGCCTTTTTTTCCCTGTCAAGGCGCAGCCACGTGGATTCCATGCATACCGCAGAGGTGTGTTCAGCCTGTTGACAGCGTCTAAACCCTTCTCTCCACATCAGGCTGACAAGCACTTGTGTCGTTCTATAGTCCCATAATCTTTTGCTTCTCTCGGGCCTGCCAATAAGCCTGTCACAGTGAGCAACATCCCTGTCAGGAAAACCGATGTCTGGAGGGATGGGTGAATGGACAGATGGATAGATGGACGGATGGATGGATAAGTGGATATATTCGTCTGTGTTCCTCAGTTAGGCCCCTCCAGTGAAACAGCAATCCAGTCCATTTACACAGATCAATTTTTGTTTCTATGTGCCAGAGTGACAAAATTGGTTTGGTTCGTGGCCTTGAGCCTGAGACATTGTGTGAGTGTGCTAGCCAAACAGACTATTTTCCTGGGCTGGATTGTTCTTTCAATCTTGCATCCTTTTACTGCAAATACAATCTAAAATTCCAAACGGCAGAGGTCTTTCCAAAGCATCTGACTCACAAATGGAAAAATATATATCTGCAATGCTGGACCGTAAATGGGATTTTTATCAACACAAAAATTGGATTTTTTTCTTTTCACAAATCCCTCCACAAAAATGCTTTGTTTTGAGGAGTTTTGGTGCTTCAGAAGTGCAAGATGAAAAACGCGGGTAAGGAAATTAGAACACGAATATACACGACTATGTGGTGGACATTTGCAACTCCTGTTACATTTAACATACAAATTGCAAATCTTAAGTGAGTCAGAGATTTTATAATCAATTTTGTCTGTGGAGATGCAGACAATGCAGTCATTTTAAGTATATTTATGTGAACAACACTGTCAGACAATAGAAAGCGGGATCCCTCGCAAGGCTGATTCTGTGTTTTGAGGTGCAGAGAAACAATGTCTGTTTTCTAACTCATTCTTTTTTGTTAATTGGATATCATACGAAGTGTAAAATACAATAAAAGAGGAGAGTCCGTAATTTGTGATTCACTAGCATGCAAGATTCCATTTCCCTTAATTTAATAATGTGCAAGGATGTACCCTCATAAGTGATTCTATGCATTATTAAAAATGACAGCACCAAACAAGGAAAGTATGAGAATGAACATCCATTTCACGATATTGGAGGGAGCTAAAAATGTAATTTTCATCATCCATATTTTAAATTAACTTTTAGGAGCATTGCCTCTACTGGCTCCTGCATTAGTCTACCCAGAGAAAGTCTGTCACCACAATCACATACACATACACATAATAATAATAATATTGCTAATGTTTGATGCTAATTTCAAGGTAGAAAAAAAACAAACCAAAAAAAAAAAAAACTATCATGCTACACAAATCATCTGGAAATAAACTTCAGTTTGATGGACGGCTGAACAGCCTTTTACCGACTTCCACTTTCAACTTCTTGTCCAGCCCAGGAGCTTTGTGCATGTGTGTGTGTGTGAGTGTGTGTGTGTGCATACTCTTATGTGTGAGGGTGCACATGTGAGTGTGTCTTTTTGGATTTGTTTGTAGGTATGTTCATGTGTGGGTGAATGCCAATGGCAGGGTTGCTCAGCCAGGTATAAAAACAGCCATCCAGACAGACTAGGGCTCGGGGTCACAGTCAGCTATGTCAAAACACAAACTGGCTCAGTCTGTAATGAATCAGAGGAGAGATCATGATGCCACACTGCATCATATGGCCTCAAGCACCAAAGCACAGCCCCAGTACCTCGTATCAAAGCTAACAAATGTCTTGAGAGGGTAGATAAATATGTTATAGGCTTTGTAAACTTTAACTGGGTAAAAACAAGAAGAAAGTACTTAAACATATATTTGTTGCATAACTATGTCTTTACTTTATGATCAAGTAGAAAGCAGTTAAAAATGACAGTTTTGAGAGTAATTGAAGCACCAGCTTCCTAAATGTGAATATTTTCTAGTTTTCTTAGTCATCTATGATAGTAAACTGAATCCCTTTATGATTTAGACTGTTGGTTGGACAAAACAAGAACTTTGAAGACATCACCTTGGGCTCTAAGAAATTGTTATGGGCATTTTTCATTATTTCCTGACATTATAGACCAAATAATTAATCTATTTATCAAGAAAACAATCATCAGATTGATTCACAATAAAAAAAATAGTGGTTACGGCTCTATAAATGTGTAAATTACAGGAGTCAGATGCTTTGTTATACACTTTATATCAATTTATGTAACACGGTCCTTTGTTGCTTTAAAACAAAGTCCAATTTTCCAAAGAAATAGTGAGATGATGTACCGCCAGCACTAAATCCCTCTGCAACACTACACACAACAGGCCTGGACTTGTACAAGATAGGGAGGTCAGAGAGAGAGAGAGAGAGGGAAGAAACACAGATGGAGTCAACAGATCTGTATCAAAATTTCAGAGGTAAAACCACAATTTGTGAACGCGTCACTGACGTTGCGTATGAAATCGCAGACACAGAACCGAGCGCAACGGAGCAGACAACAGCACGCCCTTGAACGACGGGAAGAGAAAGTTGACAGAGGAGAGTGCTGGATTGTTAAATTTTATTCGTCACTTAACTACAAGACGAGATAAAAGGCTGTCAGCAACACGGGCCTGTATGAACACGTTTTAATTTAGAGACTGGTGACATGGATTCGTCTGCACCCACAGCGAATGTATATACACAAGTGAGGTTTTATGTTTTGTGCGGTTGCCGCTATATGATCTCAAGCTTGTTTGAAATGCAGATGAATCAAAAGAAGTTGTATTCCAGTGTGAGAAACAAATCTTCAAAGCGCTCACATATTGTAAGCACACAAAAGGGAAGCAGCAGCAGTCGGGTGTCAAACTGGATTCTAATTGATGACTGTCTGTCTTTTAATCCACACTATGAAAACTTTTTCAAAGGCTTACTGTAGGATTTTACCTCGGAAACAAACTTATGTTGCTTGCTTTTATGTTGAGTCTAGGAACAAATAAATACTGTGGTGTTCTTTTTTTTTTTTTAAACCTGTTTTACTTGATTATGAGCTCAGATCCTTTGGATGTCAGACGTTGTTCATGTCGCTGCTTTGAGATACAATTTTCAAATATTGTAAATACCTGACTCATCATTGTACCTTGCATGCTGAGGCCGGTCTGCCTTCTCTAGACATGCATAGGCTTAGTCACTGCTATATAATTATTTATAAAGGCCACTTTAGGAAAGCTTCCTTCATATTTATGAGTCTAAATTAGTCAGAAATGTGGAGCTCAGGATTCATTGTTGCTGACTGTCTTTAAAGCTTAAACACAGTAAGACAGCTTTCCCTAACCAGAGGAAGGGCTATGACTGTCACATCTAGGGAAGATTGCTATTACAGATTGTTTTTCATGTTTTTTTTTTTTGTTTTTTTTTTAAGATTTGTTGTATAACATTTTTATTTTGCTACCAGCAGTTCAGTATGCAACTTTCAGAGCCGCAGTGATGTTGTCCAGGGATATCTTCTCAAATTAAACTAAAGTACTTCAGAGCAGTATTATCGCAATCTCACCTCAATTTAATCTGAACAACTTCACAGAGAGAAATTTTCTTTCAAATCCCTCAACTGAGCAAGAAAACCTATCATCATGATGAACTAATAAAGAATGAATGAATCACAGTTTAACACTGCATTTTAAATAGACTGCAGGGAATTGACCTTAACCCTGAAAACTGCCACCAGAGAGGAGAAAATGAGTATTAGCTACCACACTAGGATTTTTTAAGTTAGCTTTCTTTAGTAAGTGATATTAGTGCAGGAAAGGTTGAACTTTGACAGAAGGAAACGTGCTTTAAAACCAATTCAGCCAATCCAACAGTCATAATAATCAATTACAGATAGAGATTTATATTCCATCACTACCTGAGTTAAAGTACAGCAACCAATAACTTTAAATGTACATTTGGGTTTGTACATTTGTTTAAAGACAGACTCGAAAAAATGTCTTCCTTAAACAGCATGACAGCAAAGCATCATAATGCACATATCAAATAACAAAAGAAAAAAAAAAGCTAAGCCACTACAAAAAATTAATTCAGAATTAATTACTACCAATGCAAATTAATTGCACAAAGCTAGCAGCAGCACAAGAAAGCAGAAATTAGTGAGCAGCAATGGCATCACCCACAAGATCTGCGAGAGAAATAAAACAGCCAGTAACCTTGTAACGTTAGCTTATTGCGATTGCCAAGCCCACAAACACTGACTGAACAAAGCCAAGACATCAACTCACATTATGCATATTAGTACGAGCAGCAAATATTTTTAATTTGATCGAGTGTAGCAGTAATTCCTGGCATCTCAACCAGGACTAAACCCTTGAGGAAGAGATGCTGATGTGATCCCAAGCTGCCAACAGCAGGACAGGAAATCCTGCTTCTGGCTTCAAGTACAAGTTTGACGCAGCTATTTAAAGCCAAACTGAAGACATGATTGTACTGTTGGAGGGCGGGTTTGCTTATGAAATAGTATACGAGCAGCAGAGTATTGGCATGTGCAGTATTTGTCGTTGGTCTTATATTGAATGTGCAATATACTGGTACAATGTGCAATACTAGTGCAATATTATTTTACTGGATTTATAAGCTGTCATGGCTTTATTGATTTCATTGGTCTTGTGCGTGTTGTTTTTGTTATGTATGAATGATTGTATAGGAGATAAATGTTCTGTGATGCACCACAAGTATGGTTTCCAAGAAAAATTTCCCTAAGGGGACAATAAAATATATCTTATCTTAAAAATGTAACAGATAATAATTAAATGATAATAAATCTCATAAGCTCTGCCCCCTGGAAAGTGGAAACACATCCCGCTACTTCAGACCAAAGTTCACACTAGCTTACTGGGAACACAGAGTGCTGCTAACATTAACTAACTAACACATCAGGTATCATTATCAAGTAAGATTAAACTTACAGAAATATTGCAACAATAGTCCAACTCAGTGCGAGTCCCGGAGCCTTGGAGAGCAGCAGGTGAGCCAACTGTCAATCAACCAGTCTTCAAATCTTATTAATGGAGCAATAATTTCCAAAATGACCAACAGCACACTAATTACAGGGAAAAAATTAGCAGTTGAGACCATAATTACTCATTGAAAAACAATTATTGACTCAGTATTTCTGGAGAGAAGTAGATGCTTTTTGAATGGGACTCAGATGGAGTTGGTGTTTTTTGTAGCCAGCATCTAGCGTCCGTCGGTGGCATTGCACTTTAAGGCACTCCTGCATTGGCCTCAACCTCAAGCTGTGGTAGTTGCCTACACACCTGACAGAGGGCTCCTCCAGCTCCAGCTGCCACCACTCAGCTCTGGTACTCCTGCTACTCTTACGTGCTGCTGTGAAACACATTTTGGATGGTGGATGGCTAGAGAGGCTAAAAAGCATAATGAATGTGATGTTAATCAGCACAAGCCACTCTGCTTCTTGATTTTATGTATTTAAATCAGTGGTGAAACATGTGTTTTATGCAATGTAGTAT
Organism: Thunnus maccoyii; assembly: GCF_910596095.1. Lineage (NCBI taxonomy): Eukaryota > Metazoa > Chordata > Actinopteri > Scombriformes > Scombridae > Thunnus > Thunnus maccoyii. The sequence continues at coordinate 26,898,011 of NC_056535.1, read as the reverse complement.
AAACAAACTTAGTTCTTCCTACTTCACTGTGTGCACTATGAAAGAGGTTAACATTACAGGTCATAGCAGCTACTGTCAATTACTTATTATGGGAAGTGTTGTTAAGTAATGTGAGGTTCAAAGTATTAAGAGAATGGACCGACAGATCTCTCTGTCAGCACAGGATGGATGCTGATAGTATGGTTACAATATAATGCAGTGCAAAGTCTATCATATGCCTTCCTCTTCCTGCACACCACAACTGTATATTACACAACAGAGTTAACCACAGCTGTTAACAACCATGGCTCGTCCATCTGTCCCCTCCCTGATGCCCTCCCTTCATCAGGCAGGACGACTGTGTGAAGCTGTCTGTAATCAGATTAAGCAGCGACTGGGTGACTGGGGCTTCTGCATCCACCCATCATTCCATCCCACTGTTAGTAACATCTGCGTCATGTGGAGAACCATGTGCATGCTGCGAAAGAGACAGATTAATGTGCTGGTGTGTGTGTGTGTGTTGTGTGTGTGTGTGTGTATGTGTGTGCGCACGTGTGCTTAGACAGGAGAGAATAAGTGTTACAGCTCTCCATTTTTGTTACATTAACAGGTCCAATGTTGACATTCACAGTCTGTGCTGTTGGTGTCACCTTCAGAATTAAGGATGCTCTATGTTCAAGATGTGACATAACACATACATCCACATACAGACACACACACACACACACACACACACACACACACACACAGACAGCCACACTTCAGTCATCCCTTGCCTTTGCAGTGATACCGGGTATGTACTATACTGCAATGGAAACCAAGCACAAAGGCTGGGCAATGTATGATATGAGGTATAAAATGTTATTTGCATAACTAGTGTCGTTTTATAATGCTGTCCTCAGTGATGTGTTTTGTATTCACTCACCATAAAATTATATAGAGGCAATAATAAATCATTTGTGGTGACAATCAAACGAGAGGAGATTATATCTGAATAAAAGTATAAACAGTGTTATTACAAGAAAAGGCTTAAACAAGACATCACATTGATGCATTTTCAATAGAAAGGACGCAAACATCATCATACACTGGAAATTAAGGAAAATATCAGACTTTATTTCCCAGTCCGACCTAAAAGAAAAAGTGAAAATTACATTTAAGTCCTGAGAAGAGAAGAGAAGAGAAGAGGAGAGGAGAGGAGAGGAGAGGAGAGGAGAGGAGAGGAGAGGAGAGGAGAGGAGAGGAGAGGAGAGAAGAGAAGAGAAGAGGTCGTATATGGTTGTCTAGAATACCTGTGTAGATTTAGCTTGGGCTGTGTCCCCGGCTTCGATGCCATTTATCATTGTATCATTACTGAATCAGAATCTAGATTATCTTCCTCTTGACAGAGAAGTACAAGCGAGGGCACATCTTGACAATTAGGTGCGCTGAGATAACCCTAGGACACAGAGTGCCTCTTGCTGTGCAGCCTCTAGGAGCAGACATGTACGCTCCACACCTGGTAAAGGGCTCTACAGCCACTCAGATCCTGCCTGCCTCGGCCTGGCCTGATCCATCCTGCCTCAACCCTAATGTCTCATTGGCATTCAGTCACACGCCTGCAGCAAATGGCGAATGGAAAGCTTGGAGCTAGCTCACCGCTATTAAGATTCTACAAAGCCAGCCGTTCCCCTGCCGCCACAAGCACACAGCGAATCACACAGCCAAGGAATAATAAAAGAGCTGGGGAAGGGATGAGCGTAACAGCTGGGCCAGCCAGTCACACAGCCAAGATACAGTGATGGGAAAAGGATTTTGGTATAAAATCTGAAAGCTCCACTATTCATAAAGTTTATGAGGGCAGTGGCTTGGTTTGCTGTTCACACTGCAGTATCTACTAAAGAAAATTATATACTTCAAGTGGCTAAATCACCAGTACAAACGCATAATCGCATTGGCCCCAGTCAGCCCCTCCATCCCACCCTCTGTCATCTACAAAACCACACCGTGACCACTTCATGATGAGGCGTATTACTGGCAAGCCTCCCATCATGAACCTCTGAGAGACAGCAACCCCCCAGCCCACCAACCCTGCCTGTGTTTATGTCTGCCTATCGACATCCCCCCAGAATCCTAAGCTGCTTGCTAATCACCCTTTGAAAGAGCAGACTAATTCAGATGTCAAGGCCCATTACCTGTGAGCTGTCTAGAGGTGACCTGAGCCCCTATCTTGCGGTGATAAACACCAGTTGGAGGATAATGCACATCTGGATAATAGGAAAGTAGGAAGTGACATGCTGGCTAAGTGTGCAATCACTGAAGGGAGCTGAAGGGGGGGTGGGAGTGGGGGGCTATGGCGTGTAGCAATCATTGTTGCATAAAGATAACGTCCTTCATGACAGCGCTGGGTCAGTCAGCCACCGTATGGCTTCTGTGCCTCTGGTAAAATAAACAAGGCTCTCAGACCGAGGAGTGACTCCTCACCAGCCGTCCCCTCCAATCTGCTCTCAGACACTGACGGAGACAATGCTCAACCAAAAGACGACCCATGCCAGACTCACATCTGGCCCTTTATACCCCCCCTCCCCAAATCCAGTTTCACAGGAGGTGACTGATGCACTCTGGGAAGCAGACAGCAGGAAAAGAGCTGGAATTATTACACGTGGGATAAACACTTGTATCTTCAGATTGTAGCTACATATCACACATAAACTTCTTTTGGGGATTTTTGAGCTCCTGCTATGATCCTTTTTTGATGATTACATATTTAGGGGTCTTTTCTGTTTCCAGGGGATAAAATGATAAGACTAAATCTGTTTTTTGTGAAACCATCAGGTACTGGAGCTGTACACCAAAGTATCTCTGGACATTTACTGAATTGATAGACAGCTAGTGTATAAAACATTTTAGAAAAAGAGAGAGATTAATGACTAGAGGCAGCTGTGGTGATGGGCAGAGAGAAGCAGAGCTCCCCACAATGCAGGCAGAGGGAACAGTGGGTAATGAGGGCAAATAGGATGCAGGTCAAAGAAAAAATAACCACTTTCAGTACCCATTACTCCTCGTCTATTCAGTCAGCAGTGAAACCCACCCCCAACTGCAAATTTAACTCCTCTGTTAGAACACTATATCCAACTAAAATTGCAAAAAAATTATTTTATAACCCCATAATAAATACATATTTACCGAGCCAGGATTAGAAGCAGTCATTATATGGCAGTATGAACACTAACAGGCATTTAAGATGACAACAGGGTCTTTAATTGGAACAGGGACTGAAGGCACCGAGGAACTGAAATCCCCAGAACCTCCCACTGATAAAAAAAAAAAAAAAAAAATATCCCAGAGGAAATTGTACATACTGTAAACACCCAAATGCTATTTGTATGCTTTATGGCTGTATGACCAATGCTATTGTAAGCTACTATAGACAATGCAATTAGAGAGATAATTCTCCTATGTTGAAGATGCAACTTCCCATAATGGGCTTTTTCTATGTAGTGTAGGTTTGCGTTGGAGAGATTATGTTGTTTGCTTGTACTGGTATGCCCCCCCCCACCCTCGGCCCCCCCACCATCCCCTCTCCATCCCCCTTCTCTCGATCCAATACACACACTGCTCATTAAACACTGCCACTATGACCTGAGTCCACCACTCTCAGCTCCCTGGGTATTTGATCACCGTAATATGTCCTGAGTCCTGACCCAACGCCGCCCAGTGACAAATTAATTTATGATGCCGGGGCCAAAATTAAGGTTTACAATGCAACTCGCACTCTTACAGAGGCTCCAATATGGTTTTTTCTTTCTTTTTTTATACACTAAAAACACTTTTTCCTATTGGTGGCCTCAGGACAGATGCCAGGAAGGATTTCTAGTTCAGCGAATCCAAACAGGGATGTAGTGGAGGGTAAACCCATTTACACTCAACTGTTTTTCTTGCTTATTTGCAGAATGCAGCAGTAACTGATGTGATTATAGGGAAAAACACTGTGTATGACAAAAAACCGTTAATGATTTCTTACAATGGTTTGTTTGTAATGCACTGAAATTATCTAGAAATCATGGTTTAGGAGCGGTTCTACCCACCCACAACACTAAATGTAAGCCTAACCGACATCCATGAAACAAATCTGTGCGTACGTTTCACAACTACACTTTACATTATACCAAGCAATCATGAAACACTCTTATCATCAATCTCAAAATGTATCATTCCAACCTCAAACCATGTCATCAAGCAAGCTGTTTACATTGTGATCATTGCAGGTGTTGGTGGAGTGTGTGTGTAGAGCAGCACCAATTTGATTAAAGTGGGAATGATGAGAGAGCTGGGGACTGGGAGTCATGTTATGCTTTTTTTAAAGCTTACTGCTTTACTCTAATACCATCAGTTATCACTCACATGCGCACGCACGCACATACACACACACATACCAGTGGCTCTAGTATAGATGAATTATTGAGGACTTGGAGTAGGGTTGGGAGCAACTTTACGCTCGTTTGTTTTGTAGTCGCATTACGCCTCCACCCACCTTCCCCCACCGACTCCCCCCCCCCCTCCTCAGCCCCCACAAACACACTGCGTGGCACAAGAGAATGGGCTCTCTACTAGAATGCTTTGCAGTAGCATTATTAGGAAACTGGTGCAGTATTGTACTGCAAAAAACAAGTCATAAACCCTGGTATTTAGTGTTAATATCTTACTTTGCTGAAAATAGCAGGAAGATCTGTTTCTGAAGCAGATCGAGATCATTTGTTTACCCCATTTTAAGTTTTTTTTTCTCTTGCAAAACAATTTGAAATGAGTTAAACTGCATGGGGAAATGTAAAAGTCATTAAGCACTTAGAGAGCAAAGCCTCAACTATACTATTCACACACACACACGTGTTAAAAAGAACTGATTTCTTCACCTTTGTTAATCGTGTTATGTTGGAAACTCCTCCACAACCACCAAAAATTAATCGATTTCTTCACCCCATCTAGCTGCCAAATTTCCTAAGAATCCATGTTTTTTTTTAAAAAGATATATAGCAGTCAGGCAGGTCTTTAGGAAAAATGATGATTTTAAGCCTTAGTTTCATTTTAAATCATGTGTCAAGATGGACACTTTGTACAGTGTACTTTTAGATCTATTTCTGTGTATGTGCGTGCATGTGTGTGTGTGTGTGTGTAGTAAGACAGCATCACTTCACTACAAGCCTGACAGCTGCCTCAGGCACATATGGGAGACGCTTGATGAGAGTCACAGAGGACAAACAAGCTGTATATCAACAAAATACTTTGTAGGATGATATAGCGAAAGACCAAACAGATACAAAGAAGCGTAGCGTGGTTACAAAGAAATAAATTAACTAAAAAGGGAAAACAGACAAATCCCTATTTCCACCTATTAGAGTCCAAAAGTCTCTTTAAATATCGTTAATGGTTATGAATATAATAATCATTACCACACATTTCTAATGACAATGTCACATTAAAATCAATTACTGGTGAAGGGCTTCAAATTATGCTGGAAACTGCATCATAGTCATCACAAGGACTTGGATACTAATATTCTTAAAAGAAGATTAACATTACTCTGATAAAGACTATTGACAGAGCAACATCTCTCTGATCCAAAGAGTGAAGGGAAGAGAGCTCTGAGAGAAAGCAGCAGCGAAGGTTAGTAAGACATAAATGAGACGAGGTGAGAAGGTTGACAATATTCAGCTATGGAACGACACCCCTGCTAATTGTCATACTCTGCCGCCGTGGCAACCGTCTTGCATTTACCGTGAAAGTCTTCCTCAAGTGTCCCCTCGCAGCACAAACAACCCACACTGGCTGATGAGTGTGGTGACATGCCAGTGCCCTGCTCGTGTTAACAAAACAAGAGGGCTTGTGATCAAGAGTTTGCTGCTGCACTTCTCATCTCGAACACCGCTCGGGGTTAAATATTATAACGATCAGATAATCAGCACATGCTGGGAGTAAGCTTTAAAGCAGTGGTTAACAACCTTTTTTTTTTTATTTGATGTACCCCAACGGCACTTAATTAGATGAGCTCAAGTAGCCCTTCATCAACACAAACGGTCAAAATGTGTTCTTCTAAGTGGATTTCAATCTGGATGCTATTTAACACTATTAATAACTATATAAAAGTTGATGTTTCAATGAATTATTCATTATTTTTAACTATAGCCTTGTCTAGTCTCTTGCTAACACTCTTATTGGCAGCATGTGGTGATAGGTGTGTCCTTCGCAGTCGCCTTATCATACCTGGTAGTTTAACCTACTGGTGATTGTAACAATAAAATCTACTAAAGATTAGTGTCACACCAGTTTGTTATCCGATTTGTATGTTTATTTGCCTCCTATACAGAAATATGTGAATATGTTTTTTAAACAAATTATATATTTTTCCTCAAATTAGCTGAGCTACTCCACAATCTTTCCACGTAGCCCCCGGCAACTACAGAAGTTCCCTCTGGGGTACACGTACTCTTGGCTGGGAAATGCTGCTTTAAAAGGGCCGTACCAATAGTCAACAGATCCGTCTCCATGACAACCATGCCAACTCCATCCGCTAATGAAGATTGTATGATATGGAAGCTCTGCAAAAAGCAAAGTTTAATGCCACTTTTTTTTTTTACAAACGCATCAATGTCAATTTGTGTTGCTCATTTCCAGGTAGTTATTGATATCAGTGTGAAAATCAAATTATAGAGACCTAAAACTTGATCAGAGTGAACATCATGTCTGCTTTTATTGATGTCACATTGTAATCGTGTGGAAATGCAGGTGTGGAAGTGGGAAATCTCTGCTGAAATGCCACACAATGATAATGTAACTGAGACAACAATAAAAGCAAACATATATCCGCTGTGATGGATTACCTCAATGAAACTTTCTGCTGGGCTGATTTTCATACTGTATTGAAATGAACTGAAAACAGCGGAAGCCCGGAAGGAAGGAAACACATATTTAGCAATCGAAAACACTACACTGTGCTTTAAAAAATTGTCGGCAGTAATACAGAGCATATGTATTTGTATTAAACGGGCTGAAACATGCAAAAACACTGCTATGGTTCTTTAAGCTTGTCCAGGAGCGGTGGTGTTGTAATAAATAATCCATTTGCGATGTGTGTGCAGCAGAATTTCGCTGGTGCAATATTCTGCTTATATTTCATTCATATAAGTGTCTAGCAGAGCTTTGCCAAGTTTGGGTTTTATATTCGGTGTTACCCACATTTCAAATTATTAATGAGACACTTGAGAATTCACTACCACCTACAGTTTATTATGTATGCAGTAATCAATTTATCTACCTGTCTATTTCTCCATTCACTTCTTATCTAGCCAGTTGGCACCAATGAGATTACGAATGTTTTTTCCAAAGGGGAGATCTGGCCCAGAAAGCGGTATCAAGGCAGTTGTAGGCAACATACAGTAACATGTATACAATGCAACAAGGTAATTAAAATCATAAAAGAGGTGCAAACATATCTACATAAAGGAATGAGCAGTCTAATAGCAGAACAGCAGGATCGGTGCCCAAGCCTAAACACATCTTAGCAAAACAAAACATAGCTGACTTCTTCATGAAACGGCATTAAAAAAAAAAAAACCCACTCATAATCACTTTACACTCACTAAGAAATAACTCATTCAGCTTTAAATTACTTTGTTATGAGTTCTGTGCCAAAAGGAACTAAGCAGCGGTGTACGTGATGGCTCTCCTGCTTCATTCAGCTGATTGTCAGAAACATCTCTAAGGCGAGAAAAGATGTCTCTAGTTATTCGACCGGGCTCTCTGGGCTGCTGTATTCCCACTCTCGCTCTCAATCCCTTACCCCTCCTTTTTTTTTTTTTCTTTTTTTTTTTTTTTGCAGCCGACTGCAAATCTCTTTGCAGTGACAAAGCATCGCCTGTCAAGAGGATGATTCCATTGAGAGGCACTTCCTGATATGAGAGGTGCATTAATGTGATTAACCCACACTCACTATTGCCGTTTGATACAGGGGCTTAGGGGCTCATGTCACTCTGTATTCTTCTCTATTGGCATGATCAGCAGGTAATGGAAAATATGCTGATGTCTGAGGAGAAGCCACTGAAACTCAAAATGTAATCTAGAGTAAGCAACAAATTATTATCAATAGCGGAATCCATCGCTGCTGTGTTCAAACTCGATTATGTAATTTGTCTTCAGTATTCAAAGACAATCAAATTAGTATCTAAAGCTCAGTAGCTTACAGAACCATTCTGCTAACTTAATATGTCCACATTATCACACCAACAATTACCATCCATTAAGATTACTTACGATATAATGACATCATCCTCAATCATAATGCTGTTTTACCACACCACAAAGGTGTTCCATCAATTAATTACCTGACTGAGACACAAACAGCTGCAGAAGGAAGATGAGGCTTGTACACACGTGTTTCATACATTCACACAGCTAATATTAGTAAAAGACTAAAGAAAGCTTGTTCAACTGGCTCCACTGTACTGCGATGTGAAATTATTCATCTGATGTCAAAGTCATCATCCATTCAGCTGCAAATAAATGGCTACAGGTTGTACGTATTTTTTTTGATTGCACAGCGATTGAAGCTACAGACATATAGGGGGCAGAGCAGAAAATAACTACACAGCGGAAGAGGAAATTCTGGGATGCCATTCATGAACCTTTTCATCAGGCATCTTTTCCAATCCTTAGCTGGGGGTACCGGCTGAAATAGATTCCTGTACCGAGCACAGAGCTTTTAATAGAGGCATCTCCCAGCTTAATCAAAGATACCCAGGAAATGGGCACATCCACCTCATGCTACATTGTGAAGTCTTGGCGTAGGCTTGGTGTGAGCTTCTTTATTTCAAAGCTATATATAAAAAAAAAAAGGTATACGTGAGGACATACGTATGCGAGTGCAGCCTCTTGGTAGCCCCTAGAGAATATATGATGCACTAGAGGCAGCTGTAGAAAAGTAAGTGAAGTGCTGCGCGCAACTCTTTCAGCGCACATTCCTTTTCGATCAATGGCTGAGATAGATAATAGCCTCCATAGAGACTTGCATCCTGTCTCTCTCCATCTCTGCCTCAAATCCCCATTTTTTTTTGCCTTTGCCTCTCTGCACTCTCCGTCTCTTCCCTCCAAGCTCCGCCCCAGCTGTCAGCGGTGGCACAGGAAGCCCACCAGCTCCAGAGGGCAAGGCAGGAAGAGCACAGAGGATCTTGGGAAGAGCACAGAGGAACATCTGGTAGACCCAGAGAGCCTGTCCGTCGCTGCCGGCCCGCCGTCATGTCATCGCAGCTTTCCCGGGCTTCCTGGTAACAGCTGATCCTCCAGGCCCACTGCCTCCATCAGAGTGGAGAAAATTCACTCGCTCAACTCAATTATGCAAGAGGTGTGAATTAAACATGAGGCTACCACACAGGAATGTATACACACACAGCACACAGACGTGCACAATACGTAATCATACAATACAACAACCCCATCTGTATGCTGATGCCAGGGGGGGCTTTGTGAGGCCTTTTTACAAACCGAACTGATCTATAGTGGATGTAGATTTACTTGTGACCGAATGCCACATTCATGAGCACAGACAACATGGACAACTAGGGCAGAATGGTAAGTATGACAGTGAGGATATGGGTGATGAGGAATTTTGCCATCTTTGCCACCTATTACTTCCCTGTGAGCTTTAAAAGAGCAAAAACAGCCTCGCGTGGGAGTCGAGCCTGGAGCCAAATGCAGAGCCGATTTTCTCCCCATCTTTCTTTACGTCTCTCTCCCACTGTTTCTTTGTGTCTCTCTCCCCTCACTCGCTCTCTCTCTCGTTCCTCCATGCCCTTTATTAATCATCCTTGGTTAGTGGGGCAGAGAGCGTGGTGTTAGGAGCTCTGGGGAGTGTAGAGCCATGAAATACACACACACATACACACACACACACACACCTTCATGTGCATGCACACTAATAGGCACTGGACTCATAAATCTAAGCAAACATGTTTTTTCCCCCCCTTTCATCTCTTGTTTGCTTATAAAACATAAAAAAAAATCCAATAAAATATTAACAAAAAAATGCTGGGTAGCTCCTAGGAATGACTACACATACACACACATGCACACACTATCTATAAGTATGCATGTGCGCACATACAGTACAGCTGATCTTCAGGGATCCTGGCCTGGGGTCCTGGGACTCAGCTGCTGCTGCTGATGTAACCTTTTGAACGGTCTCAGTTGCTGTTTAGACATTCAAGCTCAGGCACATAAGCAAAGCAGCGAGCGGGGCCGTCTCTCTCATCCGTAAACACACAACTGTCCCTCCAGTGCCATTAAAACCCTTTACCTGAGCCATTCTGGTTGAGTCAGAAGCAGTACAGTACAGCCATCGCAGCCATTAGACCTCATTATAAGAGTGTTTGGACATTACAGGCAGCATCCTTGGAGAGCTGGATGCGTAGTGATGGGACAACAGGATACAACACAGCTAACCACTCCAGCTTCTGTGGCCAATGGGCACCAGAGTAGCTTGAATAATGGAGGATGTAATTAGGCCTTATTTCTATGCATGTAAGTGCACTTAGGCTAGAAGGCTCCAACTGGGCTACATGCCATTATTACCATTATCACTATTTGATCTCCCTGAGAAAGTGGTGAGAGAATTGGCCAATTAGATATTATGGGACAGTAGGACGTTTAGAGCAGAAATCTGGGATGTCCTTTTGGAAGTATGTAGGGATGTCATGGTGGGTGGGCACAACTAAACTCGCTTAATTTGCCTTCTTATTTTGCCAAGGTTTAGTCAACTTTAGCTGACATGTATAAATTCATACATCACATGGAGACATATGAACCTAATGCAAGTTATATGAAGAGGGAATCTTTAAGGATGAATCTACAAATGTATGTTTTTTTTTCATATTAATTCTGATTTTTCTAATTGTAGGATGTTTGTCTTGAGATGATCATATACTGACAGTAATTGGTACCATTTTTTCTGTTGATCCCTATTACTGTGTGTGTGTGTGTGTGTGTGTGTGTGTGTGTGTGTGTGTGTGTGTGTGTATTATTATGAGGATTACTGTGTTTAGTGGATGCCACATGTCAAAAAAAAAAACGCTCATCTTACAAACAGAGCTCAGGAGACACAGCAGCAGCGGGGACAACAGAAAAAGCAGGGACGCACCTGGTTTGACCGTCTTCAAACGAATCGGCTCCCGAAAGTGGCGTATGACAGCCAGAGTGTCACGGTTTGTAAGTCCACTGACGGGCGTCCCGTTCACCTCCAGCAAAACGTCCCCGTAGTAGGGCAGCTTCCCGACGTGACACACCAGCACGTCCAGCTTCATCTGGCCCAGGTGGGGGAACTGTCCCAGCTCTGCTCCTCCAAGGACCTCCACCACGGAACCAAAGTCTCCCAGGTTGCCCCATGACACCGCGCACTCCACCACTTTACTGGACCAGTGTTTCTTCTTCTTCAGTGTTCTGGACATGGTTACTCCCTTTATCGAATAACTAACGATCTAACTGGAAACAGTCGCCTCGGCTTTCTGTTGTTAAATGAGCGCGAAATGACGCGGCCTAATAAACCCTCCTGAGTTATCCTCCCGACCTGCTGGTGATTTCATCTTCCTGACATTTACGAGGCTGAATATCACCCGTGAATCTGCCGTTGAGGTCTGAGGTTAAACAGGTCTGTCATCCCACGGGTATATATGCTCCGGTGTGCGCGCAGTTGCCTCGGTTGCAGTAATTCCAAGCGCTCCTTGTGCGTAAAACAGAAGAGTTGATAGCGGCGAGATGGTTAAAAGGGAAACAATCAAGGTTTTATGCTCTTCATCGCTACTGTGGAAACATATCCGCGCTGCTCTTCGTCTCTGGAGGAGCCTCCCGATTACCAAGTTGTCAAGACAAAAACGTAAACAGAGACTATTTTACTCATTCGGCGGTAGACTGTGGAGTGTCTGTCGCTGTAATGTAGTGCGTCAACGAAAAATCCCTCATACCTGTGGGCAGGCTGAACATAGACGGCGGCAGCGTTCACAGGTAGGCGGTTTATGCGGTGAAATCCAACCCATGATGACTGAGTCGACGAGACACATCTGCAAACGTTTGTCTGCTACAGGTTTGAACACACCTGGCACCGCCAGGAGAGATGTAGCCAGGCTCCGAAACGCCCCTTTTTACGCTCAGCAGCAGCAGCAGTGGGTTCCTAGTCGCTCAGGCGGGCTCCATCCTCCGGTGTGCTGTGGTACTAAATGAGAAAAACATACTGTATCAGTCCAGAAATGTTCAGTGTAACTTATTGTTATTTTGGCCCTCGTTTAAAATACACAATCCCTGCGTTTATCTGAATGTTTTCAACATGTACAGGACCTGTCTTGCATATCAGAAGTGCAACACAAAAGACTAACTGAAAAACACAAAGCATATTATCATGCTTTTGTCTGTGCTTATGTGCTCTTGTATGTTTTCTTTACATGTTTTTTTATATGCCATCAACCTGCCAGGGAGAAACTAGCCTGTATGGCTAAATCTGGCACATTTAATGGACACAAGTGCTAATGTTACTTAATGTGCATTGTTAAATAAAATAAACATAACATTAAGCGAGGAAAACAAATTACACCTAATTAAGACTGAAGCAGGTATTCTTGAGGAGGAAATTCCGTAAAATCGACCAGGATCAGTGTCTCCACAGCGCCACCTACTGACGTAATCAGATCATTTCAAACGATTTACTGCTCCAGTTCATCCCCCCCTGAGGTTTTTGATTTACATTTGCATACCTACATGCCATTTCACTTGACTGCATTCAACTGCATTTATCCATGCATGATTTATAGATAATTAATTGATTTAATCATTAACTACCACTAGACTGTTATCTACAGATTAGTTTTCCAATTGTTCATACATGAAATGCTTCCAGTAGCCTGTATACTTGTGCAGAGTGCTGTTACTGTATGTTCATGCATACATTACCATCATATAAGTAGGACCGGTGCTGTATATCTGACCTTTTACTCAAGGGGTAACTGTTCTCCCACCTACATGCGAAGCCTACACATTTCATGGCCTGAAAGCACAGGTTTTTCATGAGCTCATACATTTACATAAACTTGTAACAGTGTGTTGTTGTGGAACTGTGCATGAAAGGATTCATGAGATACAACAGCTCCTTTGTCTTTAAATGTTGGTTTTGTGACAGATGTTAATGTAAAAGAGAAAAAAAGCTGCAAGATGATGCAAAACTGAAGTTGTGTTTAAGTGTAGCTTTGGTAGTTAATTAAACTTTGTAAATATCACTTCAGCTCCAGGGACAACTGGTCATGTTTCACAGCATGTTATAAATGATGCACGACTCCTTTTTTGCCAAAATCTCTGGAATAGAGGATGATGGATTTTGACAATTTGGGCATGTTGACTCACAGTACAGTCATATGTCAGCGCTGTGTAGCGATGTCAGTGGAGTTAATTAACTTTATAACTGGAAGCGGGGAACACACCTTCTGTGGTATTTATGAAGCAGCAGTAGTTTCTGTTCTCTGGGTGTGATGCAGTAGAAGTCTTTAAATACAGAGTTGCCACCCTGGACATTGTGCTGAATAATTCATAGCCGTGTAGAGGATGATTAACAATGCTATCATGTCTTTGATGGGGACCGGGCAGCGGAGCGCAGATCCAAACTAAACTGAACTTTAAAAAGGCTGAAACGGAAATTGTCAGGTTCAACTCGTATCCGCCGTTTCCTGAGATTCTACCGGATTTACGGAGGAGGGTCTTTTTTTTTTTCTCTCAACGTCATGACTGATGATAGATTAATAATTTTTTAAGGCCCACATTAGCTGGCTTTGTGTTGGTTTGACATGACTAAATCCAGATTACAGATGGTTTGGCCTTTTAAATAATTCCATGGTGTGCCCAGGAATCATGTTGTGGTTAAGACCCCTGCCTCGGGAATTACACGCAACCTACATCAAATCCGACAAGAACATTTTCTCTCAGCTTTAAGTAAAGACAGACACTACTACTAATATTGAGCTGAACTAATTAGTCAGTTAATAAATCAACAAACATTGATTATTATCCTAATAGTTGCCAAACTTGAGTCTTTCCAAACTGAGTTCTAAAATGTGAGCATCTCCCACAATCTACTCTTGTCACGCACCTTTGCCTCCGGAAAACTCTTGATGGCCATTTTTCACTATTTTCTGGCATTTTATAGAAAAGTAATTACTCAAGTCAATAACTGACAACATAAATAATGAAGAAAATAATTAAGTGTCAGCCCTGATTTCATATTTTCTACCTAAGCAGAGCGTTGAGGCACACATTCATGATTCAAACCAAATTATCAGAATTCATGTTTAATGTTTGAGTAATGGCTACGTAACAAAAAAAGGCTCTTTAGACATGCTTTACAGAATGTACAGGTAAACAAAATACTATTGAAAATAAAATGCAAAACTTCAACAATACAAAAAAAAAAAAAAAAAAAAAGCAGCATGGAATATTGCCAGAGCATTTACTGCTAAACTTTGGTATAAAGTCATAAAAGGACGTTCAGAGAATAAAACAATACAAATGCACATTATATTGCGCTGCGTTGGCAGAAAATATTGAACAGTGAATCGATGTATGCCCCCCCCAGGACATGTAGCTCCATTAGGATGACTTATCACTGCAAGTTTTCATTTCAAATGCTCAATTGCTCAAGAGGCGCATGAAATTGACCCTGGCCGATAGTCAGGAAAAAACATCAACAATGAGAATCTGCTTCCACTGAAACAAGGACTGTCAAAATACAGAGGAAAAAGTCAGAGTCAAGTTGGCTTGAACAACAAAACCAAAACATACCCACTTGGTTGACACCTTTCTGGCTAAATTCAGAGGAAAAGGCTTGGAATGTGCTGATTTGGTAATAAAAAGGCAAACATGATTGAACAAATAAGTTAGAACAAAAAAAAAAAGAGAGAGTGCAAGACTGACATGAAAGTCATTTATGCAAGTACCACTGAGGAGGTGGAGGTGTACCGATGCTTATCACATACATGTGATAAAACAAAAATAACAACAACAACTTGTTCGGCCATGTTTCCACTTTGTGACATTAAATCCAAAATGTAGCATCGACTTACACAATCACACGTTTTTGCCCTGTAGATTAACTTTTCAGCATTTTTGATTTTTTAGTGTCTGAACTCAGTACCCTCGAACACTCAGTGTAGCACTACTTTAACATGACGGGTCCTCTCTTGATCAAACAGAGAAGAGCAGACAGTACCGATTATCACCATAATGGAAATAACGAAAATGAAAAACTTTCAAATCTGGAAAGCAATCTGTTGTCAGACACCATACCCATGAAGAATGAGTAGAATATCATTTGCTTAATATATTGAGGAAATGTGAGATTTCTGTCACAAACAAAGCCAAAACCAATCACATCTGAGCAACTCTGAAGTGCAATAATCAAGAGGATTTTTAAGGAGAACTCATAAGATCAAACAAGACTAATTTCCTTTGCACAAGAAGAAGCATTTTCAAATCCTCAAAGCGGTTTAATAGCTGACGCCTTGAAAACAGTACAGATAGCTGAAGTTGGCAGCTGTTTAATCGCTATGACGCCCATTTTTTTTAAAGAAAATGTTTTCATCCTGTTACCTGACATGACACGTAGAAAACAATGATAACTCTGGGACAATAAAAGGCTTACAATGAGTGTTTTAAAAGTTACTGCAGCTTATGTCTCGAACCTCTCTGCAAACAGACATGGAACTTAATAGATTACTAGCCTTATGTACACGCGCACACACACACACACACACACACACACACATACATATACATACATACATATAAGAGCTGAACAATTAATCAAATTTTTATCAAAATCGCAACATGACCTACTGCAATTTTGTGTGTCAATATACCATTTTAAATTAAATATTGTGGTGCTGCGGAGACGTCCTGGCCTACACATCATATATATATATATCATATATATTCTACAGGCTTAAGAAAACATCTTTGTTTGGTACAGATCTCTGCAATAATCACACCATAATCATTTGAATGTTTTTCAATTAAGATGAAAATAATGATGTAAAAGTGATCATTCCCTCTAATATTGCAAATCATATCGCGAGTGCAATATCAGTAAAAATAATTAGATATATTTCAAAATTGTTCAGCCCTAATACACACACACACACACACACACACACACACGCACGCATACATACACGTACATGTATAAAATAACATACATACATGTAGAAAATAATATAATACATTCTCATTTTTTTTTCACAGTCCCAAGTGAAAACCTTTATCGACATCTACGGAAGGATCATGAACTTTTTTTGAGAGAAAACTGTGACGATAAATCCTCACGATGTAAAATGACATGCACACTGCATAATAAAGTTTACCACCATTAAATTAAGTGCCTGTAAGATATAAAGGGAAAAAGAAGTCAGTGCATACTGTCTATATAAACCATAAAAGTCACCTGATGGAGGTTACTGAGAATGCTTATTAAAAAAAACAAAAAAAAAAGGCCATCCGACAGACAACCATGAAACAAATAGCCAGCAAAACCATGATTGTCACATGTGCAAAAAAAATTGTACGCTTTCTCCCCAAACTGCTTATTATTACAAAGACACGAAATGAAGGAATAAACGATTCCGTTTTGACGTATGACAAAAAACAAACTCAGATAAAGATGATATAGGATATATTCATATATATTCATAATATACACCACGTTTTGGTGTCACTGTCTCTGGGATTTGCATAACAGGATAACCAGATAGCATCGTTTGGAGTCAGTAGGGATGGCTGTGGGGAATGTGAGGATGTATGCTTTCAAGGTTCTTTCCTGTATGAACAACCACAAAACTGCTGGTCAGGGAATTGTCCCCTATTTAAACCCCTTTTTTTTTTTACCCACTTGGGAAGAGGTGGTTCCTGATTCTACCGACGTCATGCGGGCTGCTCCGACGGGTGTCTGTACCGGGTGTGATGAGACAAAAATTGCCAGTGTGATGCGCACCGGCACGAGAATTTGATCCTCACAGCAGCAGGGAAGGAGAGGAGAGAGAGCTTGTGAAGACACTACCATATCTTCTCTCATGGCAGCATCCGACATGGCTCTTTGAAGCATACATTCATAGCTTTCTCTAGAAAAAGAGAACAAAGAATATAGTGGAGTGTGTGTGTGTGAGTGAGGGGGTCCTGCAGAGGTGGAGGTGTCGAGGAGGAGGAGGTCGCTTTAAATCACCTGTCCGTTTTTTTTTTTTCCCAGCCTGACACAGCAGTCTTTTTCCACAGTAGAGAAATTCAGCATGTCCTCTTGAGTGAAAAGGGGAATGTAAACATACAAGAGAGCATCTTTGGCAGAATGTGAGGAGGTAGTGGGTGAAGGAGGAGGGGTGCAGCGACGAGGAGTCAGAGGCAGAACACGGGTGTAGTGTTAGGACCTATGTGGGAGCGGGATGCTCCTGAGGGTTAGTCCTATTAGAGGCACTTCTGTGGTTCTGTGTGCATTGGTTGGGAAAGCAGTCCGCCGCCTCTGCTTCACTCTGTTCCTCTGCCCCGTCGGTAGAGGAAGTCAGAGGGGGTGTCCTGTGTACAGTCACTGGGTGCTGGGACATGCCTGGTTGGGGTTTTGAAGATGGATCTTCCCCTTCTCCCCAGAATGACCTGCTAAGAGAATCTGCAAAGACAAGCGAGAGAGAAAATATTTAGAAGGCTACGCATCTCTATCCGCTCACAAACAGCATGCATTTTGATATGTGGTGAAACGTAATTAATATTTTTACACTAACGATGGATCAAATGACTGCTTTTGAGTTTGAGGGATCACCTGTAGTGAGGAATTATCACCCGACAAGTTTAAATATCAAGTGTTTCATTTAGGTAGCCGTGCTGACTGTCGGCTTTCTCCTCCTCCTCTGATCACCTGAACAACCCGTTTAAGAAGCCTCTGTGTATCTAAACATATTATATCCGGAAGATCAATATCTCCAAGAAATATGATCTCATGGGTTTACCAGTTCTTTGGGAAATCTCTCATCTGTAAAACACTTGGCTTGACTGACTCAATGCCCTCAGTGTTTATATATAAAAAAGGAAAGATAAAAGAAAAGCTGCCTGAGCACCAGGTCAGTAGAAGAGAATGTTTACAGAATCCAACAGGGTTTTTAAAATTTTTTTAGTGGCTGCAGGATGGAAAAAGATTCAGTGTGTTGCCCAAAACCTCTCAGCAGGGGGAGATAATAGTTTGCACCGAGATGGTTGGAAAGTCTCACCGTTAGCGTAGTGCTCTGGAGGAGTGTGGCTGCTCAACCTTTTGTCGTGTGAGGTGAGAAAGACGGAGGAGTCTCGGTTGTTGATGAGGCTCTCCAGTGTCGTGTCCTCATGCTGGGCGTGTTCACTGAAGCTCTCCTTCAGGCCCGGTAGAGTCTTGTCTAGCGGGTCGTCTTCCCCCAGATAGGCGTAGGGGCAGTAGTCCCGCGTGCGAGAGTAGATGTTGGCGTTGTCGTAGCAGTCGGAGCAGATGACCAGCGGGACCGCGCCACCTGACAAGAGAAGACGAGCATCTTCGTGAGTGTTACGATCCACTTTTTCCGGACTGTGGCTCCGTTTGGAGATTTGGTCAGTATTATGTATCCCGACAATGGCTGGGAAAAAAAGGCCTCTCGATTTAATTAGCTCAACTGTTATATAATATATCAACATTACATAATTATGACATATATACTGAAGTTGAGCTGCAGGAATATAGCCTTTTCAAAATCTCTAAAACCTGAAGAAACCATAAAAAAAAAATGTGAAGAAGAAGAATGCAGAAAAAAAAAAAATACTATAAAGATAAATAAAAGTCACATGACCATTTGTGAGTAGGTGACACTGACCTGCAGGGACTCCAGCTAGTCCCTCGCGAGCCTCTCCGGGGTGGAAGCTGCTACGGCCAGTGAACAGAGAGCCGACCCTGCAGTGCAGCATGCCGTTGCCCTCGGTTTCCACCTCGCTGCCCGTGTCTCCGTAACACACGCCTGGGACATACATGATAATTAGTCATTGTCTCGTTTCAGCGAGAATCTTATCCGGAAAAAAAAAAAAGGACAAAACAAAATAAGGTGTTCCGATTTAGAAACGAATAAAGACAGGAGTGTCCGAAACTGCTGAATGTTAAGACTCACATCCTTGTTTGAGACATTTTGTTTTGAGACATTTGAAATTTTTGTTTGCCTTTCATGCCAGAGGTACTTGTGACGGAAGGCAGGCGAGTCTGCGGTGTATTTTTTTTTTTATTACTTTGATTTCTCTTGATCACACAATATTCTTTGTGATGTTGAGATAACAAGCTTCGTTTCCTTGTGATCACAATGCTGACATAACCCAACCTGTTAGATAAAAATCCACAAGAATGTAATGTGCTGATAATCACATATAATAAAACAGATATAGTCAGTCTCTACCAGAGATATCTTTAAGCCTAATCAAAGGTCACTATAATGCAAACTAGTGAATTATTCACTATTAAAAAGGCACACCATTACTACTTATCATAAATAACATTACTTCAAAGCCCTACATCTAATTTATAATATATATTAAGTTAACTGTTGAGTAGGTATCAGTCTATATTGAACTATTATAAAGGACATTGGACTGGTTTCCAGCTGTAACAGGCACCGATCACTGTTATCTGCTGATGTAAGGTGTATGCAGCGATAACAGCCTTATACTTCACCTTATATCTGCAGTTTACTGAAGATTATTATTATATCTCGTATGCTTATGACAATCAAGGAAACGATGTTTGTTATATCCAGATCATGAAACAATTATTTTATGATTATGATAAACTGAAGCTTGTAATGTAGAGATGATAAAATACTTCTGATCGCATCATCATACGTGGCCCTGAGGGAAAAAAAAGGTTTGTGTTACAGACTCGAACATGGTGGAATTCACCAAATCTAAAAAGGGAAGATTACTCACCGTCTGTGCCCTTATGGACATATCCATTAGAGAGAGGAGGCATGAGCTGCTGGTGGCTGCCGGCCTCAGAGTTACTGTAGCCCTCCTGAGGCTCTGACAAAGTACCCTGAGAGGACAGGTAGCTGGGGATGTCTGCTGGTAAATTCATCTCATCTGGAACCGACGGAGACATATTTTATTAGACGCTAAGTTCTGTGAAGCAGTTTTATCCACACAACATGTCCCCGTGGACGCATTTCATGATTTATGAAGCATTGCTATAGGGTAAAGCTTCAAATAAGGTGTTTTATAATCACAGATGGTTATGTGACACGCTGTGCTGACCTGTGTTGGTGATACTGTAGTCTTCGCTCTTCCTGCGCATGTGGTAGATGACGATGACCCAGACCAGCGAGGTTCCGACCACGCAGCACACGACCACGATCACCACGATGCCCACGGTGGTCCACCCGTCCTGGTCGTACCCCACGCCGGTATCGCAGTTTGGTGACGGTGAGACGCTCAGGTAGATGTGACCGCGTTCTGTTCCCAGAGTATTAGACATGATGCAGGTGTATTTCCCGGCGTCGGCGGGACCGGCGTCGACTATGATAAGGAGCTGGTTAGCGGCGGCGAAGAAGTGACGCTCTGTGAGTACCAGAGGCCCGTCGTCTTTGGTCCAGTTGAGGCGGGGGGCGGGGCTGCCTCCGGCTATACACTGAAGCACGGCGGTTTCGCCGCGAGCCACCGTTCTGTCTTCGAGCGGCCGCATGAAGGATGGAGTTTCTGGAATAAAAAGAGGATTTCATTGATTTTTGATTTGACGAGGATTATCCGAGAGGCATTTGTGTCAAACTGTTTGGATAGATGTGTATGAAGTTGAGTTTGATATTTTTCTAATAAACCAATGTTTAAGCTTTGATCACAGACTTCACCTTGAGGGATTGATTATATACCGGCACACAGCCTTAAACCTTAAATCTCTAAAGCACACTCATTAAGAAATGTGATCGAACAGGTGTGTCAGAGATGCTCCGGCCACACAGATTTAAAAAAGGTATAATCAGTCATTCTGGAGAAAGATTGCTGATATTTGAACTAAACATCCAAGCAAATACCCCTTCGTGCTCCTTCGGAAGCTCTGCCCCCCCAAATTCATGGACGCAAAACGACCAAAAGAGAAATACGGTGGAATCCAGAACAATGCGTCAGTCATTTCTGTTCCTCTCACACATTATCACAACAATTGAGCACAACAGTCCATCCACACTCTCCATGGGAAGAACTCAACAGTGTTTGTGTTTATTGATATATTGATATTGTCAATAAGTTCAAAACACATGCACGGCGGGGCATTTGTGTGATTTGAACAGCTGCCTGCTCGGATTAGGCTTCAATAAACGCAACAGAAATGAACAAGCGTAAGTAGCTGCTGTGATGTCCTGTGCACGAGCACGAATGCCCCCCCCCCCCCTTGCTGCTGATTGGCCAGAACAGTGCTGTGTGGCTTGCTCCAAGCCACTGTGTTTACATGCCCATTTACAGAACCGCTGCTGTGTATGACCACTGTTTCAGTGCACACACACAGAACAGACAGCTAGTGGACCGTGAGGAGATATTCACTGAATCTGACAAAAAAAGTATATTGGATTAGAATCACTGACTATACCTTTAAATATTCTCCACAGCCACAGTATAACAAGCTTTGCATTTACATCTGCCTTAGTTAAAATTGCAGAGGAGGCGACACAAACACGTGTGTGTGTGTGTGTGTGTAATGAGTGACAGACATGAATGAGCAGCCAATTTGAGCGGAGTGAGTCAGCTGAAATGACCCAGTAGTAATACATCGGTAACACACTCTACTAATCAGGTGGGTGACTCACCCAGGACGGTGAGCGTAGCGTTCGCTGACAGGCTGCCAGCTGCATTTTGAGCCGTGCAGCTGTACACTCCCATGTCTTCCGTCTTCACGTTAGCGATGAAGAAGATGTCGTCGTCGGGCATCACGTGCATCCTGCGCTCTCGGGCGGCGGGGAAGTCGGTGCCTCCGTCCTTCTGCCAAGCAATCTGGGGTGATGGATGGCCTTCGGCGGCACACTCTAACCTGGCCATGGTCCCAGTCCGGATAGTCAGATCCATGGGTGTCTTAAGAAAGGATGGCAGTTCTGAAAGATATAGTAGAGAAAGTCATGTACAAGAAATATCCCTCAAGAGTATAAAATCATTTCAGCAGTATCAAAAGTCAGTGTATAGAGCAGCACTTTGAGGCTTAAGACGGCAAAAACAGAGAAAAAGTAAGCCAAAGTTACAGGAGATCATCGACATCCTCACCGTTGACGGTAAGCTTGGCCCTGTTGGAGTAGTTGGAGCCAAAGTGATTGGATACCACACACTGGTAGCGCCCTTCATCGGTGAAGTTGACATTGAGGAGGTGAAGCACGGTGGTGTAGATCAGCTCTCCCTCCTGGTATTGCGCATAGTTTTGCACTTCTGCATCATACAGCACCTCCCCGTCTTTCCGCCACGCCGTGGTCATCGGCGAATCGCTGCTGCTGGACGCGACGCAGCTCAGAGTCACGTTGTTCCCCCGCAGTGCCACGGACGTCTCCGGGTGACTTGTGATCTGCGGTTTGGGGAAATCATCTGTGGAGGAGCGGGAGCAGAGGGTATGCAACTTAGTTCAACATGACGTTTCCTGTATGCTAATACAGGAAACGTGATAGTAAGCTGTGCCGTTTTATTGGAAGCATTGTAAGTATAAAAAAAAAAAGGGACTGACCACAAACAAACTCTTCTGGGCTGATGGAAAGAACATTGCGACCGAGTAGGCTGGCAGGATGGGCGCAGATAGCGGACACAGACTGCTGGAACTGGCTGTCAGTCAGCCAAGGCCCCAGCCACTGCATGTGGCAGTCACACAGCAGGCTGCTCGTGTTCAGGACACTGAGAACAGAGAGGAAATTAGTGAGATGAGTCACTGTCAAATTAGTCGCAATCATCAAACTACTCTAGAGATAAAAGGAGGAGATGAACTCACTCGACACGTGAATATAAATTTTTATGATTTGCAGGATTTGTATGAACTTTCAATAAACATGCGAGCGAGAGTAGCTGTATGGTATATCATACTTCAGATAATGAAAGCTGTGGCATATTTTCTAAAGACTGTCCTTTTTCTCTGAATCCCAACGTGAAATATTATTGATAAACCGAACACTGTCTTAATAAAACTTTAACATCACACTGAGATGATTTGTGTGACAGTTCAGATGCATAAAAAATAAAATCCTACTAGACAACTCAAAACAACACCACAAACTAAAAACGATTGTGAATGATCAAATTAATCATACAGAAAATCATTGATCCAGGTTCACACGAATGAAAGGGATCATTTAATGATTTTCTAAGCATAACAACACCAGGGCTCTACTTTTTAGACCAGACAGGCAGTGACACCGAAATGTCAAACACCCTGTTTTTAATACACTTTGTCCTAAAATACACTTCAGTTACGAGGGTGTTGTCATTATGTTCTTCTAGCTAAGTTATTAAGCAAAGCCACTTTATCCGCTCGCCAATGTTCTATTAAAGCAGCAGACTTAATTAATAACAAGAGGATATGACTACTGTCATGGTATATTTTTTGAGTTTGACAGCTGCTGGGGCATTTTGTTAGCCGCTGCTTGAGACACTCCTATGATGGGCTGATCAAAACCTTTAAAAAAGGCAGGAGACTTAACATTTCCACTGTCTTCTCTCACAGATAGAAGGGAGGGTGTTGTTGCAACTCAAAAGCTGAATGGGAAATCTTTGTTGTCTAATTGAGCCTACACAGATGTTACCGTTTTGATAAAAACAACAATGCAATGAAGTAGCAATTGTGCATATTTTTAAATGTCATCACCAAAAACCAATTATGTCAAAGGCTCAAAAAGTTTAGTGCTCCTTTATTTGTTCACTATGAAAGCTACTGGTAGATCAATAACTTTCATTAACTTCCCATTTCACTGGTTGAGCTTTTCTTCACACAACTATATAAAAGGCCGCTTTAAAATACTAATCATGTCCCTTAATTGCAATGTTACTTGATCATCGTGATTCCTTTTTAATGAAGGCGGCACTGATAAATCCGGAAATGTTAGCTTCCCAATGTGCTTATGAGAGCTGTAAGATTCGTTTTGCGTCTACTCACAACACTCTGAGCTTCATGTGGGACAACGCCTCAGGGTGTATCGACATGATGCCGTTCTTGCTGAGGTCCCTGCGAAGGGGACAGAAATATGATTAGACATACCTTCCGTGTGATTCGATCGAAATGGCATCCTGTTTCACAAGCATAAGACAACAACAGCGCATGGTGATAAAAGCCTTCTGCTATCTTTAATCATTCCACAATAACAGCAGCTCCTTCCCAGACATGAGTATGAGTATATGTGGAGAGAAAAAGGTTTCACTCACAGGTGCTCCAGCTCCTCCAGTCCCTCGAACGCTTTCTTAGTGATCGATTTAATTTTGTTCCGCTGAAGGATTCTGGAAAATAAAAATATTTCATACGGTGTTCAGTAAACGGCTGCTACACAAAGCCTCTCCTGGGTAACGTTTTATTGTACACTTTATCTGCAGCTTTTGCTTAAACTAAATTAAAACGTTTGACCGGCCTTTCAATACAAGTTAGAATAGAGCAAAATAAAACCTGTAGAATTAACAACAGATCCGGTAGTACACAGTCAAATCTCTGGAACAATCTTAATTTAAGATGCACCTGCTACATTTGTCTAAATAGACATTTATGTATTAAATTCAAATCTATGAATATTTCTACTCATCTATAGAAGAATTTAAATGTCCTTACAGTGTGTTCAGCTTTTTCATCCCATCAAACACACCGATGGAATCTTCAATCGCCCAGGAGATTTCATTATTACGGATATCTCTGAAAAACAAAAGAGTTGCGTGTTAGATATTAAACACAATCTACATTGACTGAATAGGTTTTTTTTTTATATAAAGACCACAGATAAGGCACATTATCTCTACCGTGGTTGTCAGAGGCAGTGACTCTCAGTTGGGAGACTAACAATCTGAGACACCATAATTCCACAGTGAGCCACAGTTCACTGCCCCTGCTGCTCTGATGAAGGGAAATTAATTGGCTCTGTTTAGCACTGGGACAATTCATGGGTCCGCTGGAAGCCCAGAGAGGCCTTGTGTTTACAGGATGGGTCATGGGCTCTTTTGTTTCTCTTTCCTCATGCCTGGCCACCTCTGAAAGAACTTCGGCACTCTCCGATTCCCCTCTCCCATGAAAGCACCCAGGATGGTGTGTCAGCCCTCCCACGGCTGACCTCCTTCTTGTTGCAGCTCTCGGCGGCTCGAGTGGGATTTCGTGTGGCAAAATAATTCAGTTCGCAACTTCCTCTCTTCTCAGTACTTCTTACCTTGCAGATAGGATGTATGACAGGAGAGGAAATTTGCTTAATTAGGCTGATATTATGGACCTGAGATGTGAGGTATTTTCAAAGCTTTTGGGGTGGTATTAATGAATCTACTCTCCTGAAAACACACACATTTTGTGCGAGCTGACTTTTACCACATTTGCACCGATTCATGTATTTGTTAGCAATACATTTGGTAGCGTAAACAGGGAGGACTATTACTGAAACAGATCAGTGTCAATGAATTTCAACACCCGAGAAAGCGTATTCCAGTTTTTCCCCCTGTCATCGAAACTGACAATGCGAATAACGACTCATCTCTTGTCCTCTGCCTCAGCTAGAGTGTGAAGACTCAAGTCTGCTCTCTCACCTGTGACATATTACAACAATCTCCTGTACATGTTTCACAAGAATGACATGGCACCGCCGCTACTGAAAATCTGTGATTTTGTTTGTGTTTGTGCATAGTGATAAAGCTTTCAGTGCTTTAAAAAATACAACACCTAGGCTTGCTGCTCTAATGGATGAGCAGAACATTTCGACTCATTTGAAGTTATGCCCACAGTGAATGGTAGGATGGAGGACCAAGAACCCAAGGGAAGAGGATTCTAAGAAATCACATACTGGGTGGTTTGATTTGAGACTAAACAGATGACTAATGACAAGAAGGATTAGAAATCAACAGACTATATTAAGAGGATCCAGACTTAAAATCGTGGCAATATCTACTGTTATTTCTGCAAACTACTGAGGATTACTTGGGAAATATATTCAAGACAGGACCAGAACTACACACGGAGAGTGAAGCAAACACGAACCTACTGTAGTCTGCAGCTTTCTTCAGAATGCACAGAGCCAAGAACAAGTTGGAACTTGGGTTATATTTCAAACTGAGCTTCATTACCTTTCTTGGATCAAACAGGTAATACATAATTCAGACAGATTTCTTTGAAGTGTGGCACTTACAACGTGCGCAGACTGGCCAGGCTGCTGAACACTCCCTCTCCCAAATGGCTGATAGAGTTCTCTCCCAGGTTCAGGCTCTCCAGGAGACCTAATCCTACAAAAGCTGTCTCCTCCAGTCTAGTCAGATGATTGAAGGACAGGTCTCTGCACAAAAAAAAAAAAAAAAAGCATATATGATACAAATCAGTTCCGACAATGACCTATTTAACACCGCTCTTGAATGTTAATGTGACACCGCATTCAAGAATGATACTCCAAAATGAGATGTTTCTGCAGAATTATTATAAACAAATACAGTATATATCCACCAGAGGCGAGACAACAGTGAATCAGCTCTAGAACAGTACTGTAGAAAGATAACAGTAAGTCCTCTGAGCACACAGAATGAATTTCAGAGCCTGGAGCAAGGGAAAGAAAGTGGGGACTCTTAGCTGCGTGGGGATTTTAGCTATGAAGCGAACACACTCACAATTCCTCCAGCTTTTGGCAAAACTCCCAGGCGTCTGGTCGGATGATGCCGACAGCATTCTGGCTGACCCGCAGGATACGCAGCATGCGCAGGCCATACAGCCAACCCTTGTTGACCTCGGTTAGGTTGTTGTGCTCCAACTCTCTGAGACACAGATGGGGAAAATAAAATGGCATTAAAAGAGAGGAAGGATTTGTTTTAATAACAAATCTGTTAACATGATCGACTGGCTAACAACATGACATGCTCTAAAAATGTTGACAACAGATGGACAGGTTTGTTTCAGAGAAATACAGTAGAGGTTGTGAGTTTTTTTCCCTTCTTCTATCTGTGTCCATTTACAGACCGAGGCCCCATTTCCAAGAAGCATCTTAAGGCTATCTGATATGATCTTAGAATATAGACGTACAATGGGACAAAGATCATTTAAGCCCCAAGATGCTTCCAGGAAACAGGGTTTTACTCTGTACTTTTACAATATACCGTACAGAACTGCTGATGAACATGCTATTAATGTCAATTTAAAGGAGCCAATAACACTGTACTCACAGTTCTTCGATGTTATTAAGTCCAAAAAAGGCTCCATCCATGAGCTTAGAGATGCCGTTCCTTTGCATCTTCAGTGACCTCAGTGAGTCCATCCCTTTGAATGTCAGGCTGTCCACTGTCTTGATCTTGTTACGCTTCATTTCACTACAAAGAGAATAAGCATCATTTTTCTATGACTAAGTGCATTCATTTGGATTTCCAGGTAATTCAGCCAGCTAGTTAAATAAGAGTTGTTACAACAGAATTAAGATCCACTGTTTTGTCTGCCAATTATCCACCACTTAACTCTTGACTGATGATTCTGGTTTTGCACCACAAACACATTATATATGATACTTACAGGAACTGAAGCTGTGGAAGTTTGAAGACTTTGGATGTCAGCACAGCTAATCTGTTCCTGTTCAGCTTCAGCACCAGCAGGGAGCTAGAGATGTTTTCAAAGCAGCCAGGCTCGAGGACACTGATCTTGTTATTAGTCAAATTCCTATGAGATAAAAGAGCAGAAACATTACAGACACAATCAGGAGGCACCACAAAGCCAGTCTGTCTACAATAAGACGCTTTCTTACCAACAACAAACTATAAAATATAATATAAAAATATGCACCCTTAGCAGAGGTATGCACTCTGTTCTTTTATTTGACTTTCAACCTGTAATGTCATGCTTTATCCTGTAAATAATTTGTTCTTACCTCCCTGCATAAAGTAAAGGTTAAATGAAGATTATTTTAAATGTGTCCACTCACAGATATTTCAGTTGCATGGAGGGAAAGGATCCAACTTTGAGCTCAGAGATGGAGTTAGATGTCAGGTCCAGCGTCTCCAAGGAAACGTATGGCTGCAGCTGATGCATCGACAGCTCTGAGATCCGATTGTGGACTCTGAAACAATAATAAAAAAAAAAAAGAGGTATTATTGTGTAAGTCACAATGACACAGATTACTATTTCAAGCTATAGCTATGCTATACCCAAATCATATCAACATGAGGAAAGACAAAAAAAGACAATACCAAATGGTACCTAACCAGTCAGTATATTAGTATACCATGCATAAAAATGGTATGAAAAGCCTTAAAATCTTCCATTTCATCAACAGTGTCTAAACTATACAGAAAATGATTGTAATTTGTCTTTATTTAAGATAAAGTAGAGTTTGTATTAACATGTAACAGTTGGTTTAAGTGATGACAGGAGAGGCAAGAAAACCTGAAGGGGATTGTGTACTTACAGTGACAGCGACGTGATGTTTGAGGAAACATCTCCAAGATACGGAAGAGCAGTCAGCTCATTGTGGTTCATGGTGCTGAAATGAAATTCAACAAAACATTAGTATCAGGATTGGAAAAAAACCTTTGGAAGACCTGCTGCAGTATGAATGAAATTAGCAAACTCCTTTGCATCAGTCTAATCATGGATTATACAACTCCTTCCCAAACTAACCGGCTCAGGTTTTAAGACATGTTAATTGACTTTATGTCATTCTGGAGGTTGTAATTGTAGTTCTGTTGACCTGTATTGCATTGACGGGTGTTTCTAATATTTTGCATTACACTGATAAAAGGTAGACTAAATATTGGAAACATTACAACGAAACTGCACCACAAACTGTAATAGGGATGTAACTAACAATTATTATCAACTAATCTGCCAATTATTTTCTAAATTAATCATTTTGTCTATAAAATGTCAGAAAATAGATATTTAACTTCTTAGAGCCCATGGTGACGTCTTCAAACGTCTTGTTTTGACTGGTCAACAGTCCAAAATCCAAAGATACTCAGTTTACTATCATGCATCACACAAAAATACTTTACCTTCTCACATTGGATAAGCTCCAAGCACCAAAAGTTTGGCATTTTTGCTTAAAAAAAATTACTAAAACAATTATTCAATTATCAAAATAATTACTTTTATTTTTTTTTTAGTCAATCGACTAAAGAGCAATAGAGCAGTTTCCATAAAAACCTAACATTATAACCTACATAATAAACTATCAACTGTGCATAAATTCTGTTTTATTTTATACACAAAGTTTACACAGTTATTAAATGATTGAGTGTGGATGTGATGATAATTCTTATCTTATCTTAAGTGTGTGTGTATACCAAAGCAGAAATAAACTTATATAAATCTAATCAAGTGAGGGTCAAGGGGCTTATAGACATGTAAAAGGGGGATTCAGGGTATATTATGGTGCATCCCTGGGCTGAGCAACAAATCAGTGGACTGGATTCAGTACAGGACCAACTTCAATACATCTGCGTCTTTGGGTGTCTACTTACACTTGGGTTATCCCATCTGGTGGGTCCAGGGGAGCCGTCGACAGCCTTTTTCTATTACAGTCCAGGATATGGAGCCCATCTTGTCCTTCAGAACATGAGCACGGAGCCGGACAGGACTCAAGGGCCCAGGCACTCAAACTCAAAAGCATGAAGACGAGGGCCGAAGGAATGGGCCAGTCTTCCGCCATTTTAAATGTCTTCCTACAGAAGAAGGCTACGTAGCTACGTGGCTAACTCGCTAAACTAGCACGTTAACAGTTACAAAACCACCATAAAATTGTACCTGCAGTTTGATTATCAGTCAAACAAACACATACTTCAGGGTTGAAGTGCCACGATTCCAAGCTGATCTGTAAAATACAGTTTTTTTCCAACTTGCGTGAGGCATCCTAGCAAAGATTTACCCCCTTCTTCCCAGTGCCTGGAATCCCTTCCGCTCCAATCTGGAAACCCTCCCGGAGAGGCTAATGCTAGCTCACTGTTGAGATTGTTTAGTCCCACAAATATGCCAGTTTTCCTGCAGACGACACCGGATTAACTCCACACCTGGTTGGCGTTTGATTATACTGAGCCAAATGGCACGATATCTTTGCTTGACCCACGCTGTTTACAACGAGTTTAAATTCATTTTCTCTGTCTTTCTATCCCGAAAGAACAACAAAGCGCCTTGAGTTGATGACATAGGATATCCTACGTCCCGCCCCTTTCCAGCGTGTTTGGAGTGATTCTATTGGTCCGTACTCAAGCTTGTCAAAAATATGCACCAATTTGATTGGATCTCATTCCAATATGTTTTCGTTGTAGCCTATACTGTACACAGCAGAAAGTTTTTTTTCAGAACTGCTGGAGTGAGTTAACAGTTAGTATTTCACATCGTTGTGGTTATTGGTGGTGATTTCTGGTGTGATGTTATGGTGCCTTTTGAGTTCATCACATAGTTCTTCAATAATCTTATGTGGTCTATATAGTAACCCACATAAGGTAATTTCACATGTGTAAAAGCAATTTACGTAAACGCACAATGCCCTTTTTAAATCGAGAGTCCTACCATAGACTGTATGAGTCCTACACATAGACTGTATATAAATATTTTTATATACAAACAGAAAAGTCCTCTTCAAAGTCAAAGTCTCATCTAGACTACACATAAATATTTTTATATAGAAATATAAAAGTCTTCGACCTCATCTAGACTGCACATAAATATTTTATGTGGATATATGAAAATCTTTATATACAATCTATGGTCCTATGAGTGAAAAAAGGATGACAATAGTTTGTAGAAATAAAGGTATGCAACATGTGCCTGGAGCCAATGTCATGGGGTTATTACTAATGTTAGAGGTAGTTCTAGCAATAATATTAACAAAGTGTATTTAGTGCCTTTCAGAACATACAGTGCTGCTTGAAAGATTGTGAACCCTTTAGAATTTTCTGTATTGCTGCATAAATATGACCTAAAACACGATTGGATATTTACACAAGTCCTAAAACTAGATAAGAGAAACCCAATTAAACAAATGTAAACAAATATTTTTTCATTTATTTATTGAGGAAAATTATCCAATCTTATATATTTGTGAGAGGCAAAAGTATGTGAACCCTTGCTTTTGGTAACTGGTGTGACCTCCTTTTGCAGCAATAATTTCAACCAAACATTTCCGGTAACTGTTTATCAGCTCTGCACATCAGCTTGGAGGAATTTTAGCCCATTCCTTCTTACAGAACAGTCTCAACTCAGGGATGTTGGTGGGCGTCTTTGCATGAACTACATGCTTCAGGTCCTTCCACTGCATTTCTTTCGTCCTGACAGGACTTTGACTCGGCCATTCCAAAACATTATCTTTCTTCTGCTTCAACCATTCTCTTGTAGAATGACTTGCGTGTTTAGGGTCGTTGTCCTACTGCAAGACACACTTCCTGTTGAACTTCAGTCGGATACCTTGACATTTTCCCGTAGAATTGGCTGGTACGACTCAGAACTCATAGCTCCATCAATGGTTGCAAGCTGTCCTGGTTCAGAGGCAGTGAAGCAGCCCAAACCATGATACTACCATCACCATGTTTCACAGATGGGCTAAGGTTCTTATGCTGGAATGCAATGTTTGCTTATTGCAAAACATAGCGCTTCTCATTCAAGCCAAAAAGTTCAATTTTGGTCTCATCCATCCACAGAACATTGTTCTAATCACCTTCTGGCTATCCAAGTGGTCTTGAGCGAATCGTAGACAGCAGCAATGTTCTTTTTGGAGAGTAGTGGGTTTCTCCTTGCAACTCTGCCATGCACACCATTGATGTTCAATGTTATCCTGATGGTGGACTCATTAACATCGACTGTAGCCACTGCAAGAGAGATCTTTAGTTTCCTAGATGTTACCCTGGGGTCCGTTGTGGCCTCCCAGACTATTACACACCTACTCTTGGTGTGATCTTTGTTGTTCGACTACTCCTGGGGAGGGTAACAATGGTGTTGAATGTCATCCATTTGTACACAATCTGCCTGACAGTCGACTGGTGGAGTCCAAACCCTTTCGAAATGGTTTTGTAACCATTTCCAGCCTGGTGAGTATCAGCAACTCTTCTTCTAAGATCCTCGGAAATATCCTTTGTTTGAGCCATGACACACTTCCACAAACCTGTGTTGTGAAGCTCAGAGTTTGACAGTGAAGACCCAGATCTCTCTTCTTTAAATAAGGTAGGGCCTCCCAGTCTCACACGTGATTGTCATCCCATTGATTGAAACAACTGGCTGTGATTTCCCCTTCAAATGAATTGATAATCCTAGGGGTTCACATACATGAACAAGTGTAAGGTTTTTGTCTCATTTGTTTAACTGATGTCTCTTTATCTAGTTTTAGGACTTGAATGGAAATCTGATCACATTTTAGGTCATATTTATGCAGAAAGAGGGCAAATTCTAGAGGGTTCACAAACTTCCAAGCAGCACTGTAAATAGTAATTTACATGATGTTCTCTACATGAATGTACAGAAAAGACTAAATATTTCAGCACTACTATAAAATAAAATCAAGCAAATAAGGTACAGAAGGTTAGGTAGAATAAAATACGCCACAATAAAATAAGATAAACAGACAAGGTAGCAGCTCTTTGGCATGAGGCCTCCTATTCAATTTGATACAGAAATGGATTGTGAGGTCATTGAGGAATACTTTAAACATGGCTCTACAACAGATAAAATACTTCATTTGCTTGCTGATTCACATGAGAGTGTACTAAGCAAACACATTCTTGGACAGATTTTAAGCAAGAAGCAGCTCTGGCGTAGAAAGAATAAAACCAATGTGGCTGACATGGCAACCTTCATTGAACAGCAACTGGAAATATCTGGTCAGTGTCACAGTTACAGATGAATGCACCAAAAATATTGTATGGAATTGTGACAGAGAAACAGTTTGAATATTGCTACAGTTATTGAATGGTGAAGGTGATGACCTGAGGTCAAGTCACAGACTGCGAAGGCGTGTTTACCACAGCTCTGGTCCAAACTATGTCTGGCACACTGATGGCTATGAAAAGCTTAAGCCATCTGGAATTGCAACCAGTGGATGCATTGAAGGGTTTTCCAGAAAGATGATATGGCTTGAAGCTTATAAAACAACCAGTGACCCAAACATCATCACTGGCTACTTAGTGGATGCTATGATCATGCTAGTGGATGCCCTGCCAGATTTAGACTTGATTTAGGAACAGAAAATGGCCATATGGCTGAAATGCATCAACTTTTTTGAAGTTTTCTGAGAACCAAACTGAACAGACAGTGTGACGAGCACTGGAAACCAGCAGATTGAACGATGATTAAAAATAACTGACATCTAAAGTATTTATCTCTACAGTGCCTACTGCAGAAGTGTCTGGTGAGTCGCAATAGATATCACGTCTGTCATGTGTCTTTTCACCTTCTTGTGCAGTTGCATCACTATTCTCCTCCTCCTGATTTAAGTCACAGGCAATGTCTTTCTTCTTGGTTGTATAGGTAACTTTGTCTTTTCATACACTTCCCTGACTGTGGTACTATCCTCCAATGAATTCTACTGAAAGTCAGTTAAGTCAGTGTCAAAATCAGTTGGGCTCCCCTCTGCATTTTTTCCACCTGAAAAAATCAGCTGCACAGCCTTTTCAAGCTCTGTTTTTTACTGTCCTTCGGCACACTCTCTTTTCTGGTTCCTCCATCCTTTCTGATTCGCACTTGCCCAATTCCCTGTGTCTGAAATGCATCCATCCCAACTCAATTTTTCGCTGATTCTTCTGTGCATTCTTTGGAGTGGTTTGATACTCTCTCTCAGACACATGTTCACGATCACCTTTATTGCTTGACAGGTTTCCTCTCAGTCACTCAAAGACTTTTGATTTGTGACTGCTGGCTTCTTTTTCCTTCCATCTGCAGTATCCAAAAACAGCCAGTCGATCACCATAGGATGGCAGTTACTCTCTTAGCTGGTCATCTGTCATGAGGCCTATGACAATGGATCAATCTAAAATGAAGAAATATCTCATGAATTCTTAGTCGAGTCAATTTTATTTGTATAGCTCAATATCATAAATCACAAATTTGCCCCAGGTGACTTTACAGTCTGTACAGCAATACAACAACCTCTGTCCTTAGACCCTCAATTCGAATAAGGAAAAACTCCCTAAAAAATCCTTTAACAGGGGAAAAATGGAAGAAACCTCAGGAAGAGCAACAGAGAAAGGATCCCTCTCCCAGCACGGACAGATGTGCAATAGATGTTGTGTATACAGAATAGAACACAATTACAGAATACAGCATTATTCTACAACAAAATTATAATGGATTTACAATATGAAGAATGTGATGAAGTGGACGCCAAGCTGTTTTAAGGTGCCACCAGAACAGAATAGGACCTGAGCCGCGTGACCTCCATCACCATGGAGACCTGGCAGGAGGACAGGGGAGACTCACATCACAGCACTCACACACACAGGAGAAGAGACAAGAAAAGACATTATTCACACAGGAGAGAGAGAGAAGGATAAAGACATCATTGATGGGGAACCAGATCCAAAACCTCAGGGAATGGCACCGACAGCCAGCGAAGCAGAGTGGTTCCAGGATGGGTGCTGGTCCAGCAGGAGATGTCACAGAGACAAGAGAGGATAGGAGTAGAAAAAAGGGAGAGAAGAGAGAGGGGCACACAGCGGGGACACTCATGTGCTTGTGGAACAAACAGAAGGTTAGAGAGATGCAATGGTTGTCAGAACAGTTGCAATAATCAATAGTCTCGTCAGCAGGACGGCGCTCAGTAATTTCATTGAGACAGAAACCGACCTGCCATGCAGTACAAGGTCATGAAGTACTTAATTAAAGGCAACTAATTGTGGTTTAAGGCAAAAAGATGAGTTTTAAGTTTACATTTAAAGGACTCAGATTGTCTGACATTTGCAGAGCGGTTATTCCATAAGAGCAGGGAGGTAATGTCAAGTGCATTAAATTATAACAATGAACAACCTGCATAGCACCAGATATTATTTACAAAGTTCTTTCAAACTTTGCGTTTTTGAATGTTTATGTGGCCTTTGTCAGAATTAAGCCTTTCCTATATTAACTACCTTCTCCTGTTCCATTTGCTGTATATCTTCCTCAGACACATGCTGTTACCTCATGTATGCACTTAGCTCATCTATCTTGTGGCAGTTCAAAGAACCTCTGCACCTCTGAGGAATAACATTAAAGCTTAAATTTAAATTTAAATCTTAAATCCTTCAACAAGGGAGAAAGGGAGCATTATTTCATATTATATTTTCCTTTTAATATTTAAAGTAGGTCCCTTGGTTTCTGATTTTCTGAGGCTGCCCTCTGTTATTATCACATATTCAATACTTTAAAGTGGGTAAGGGGGCATAATCACTCCATTTGATTTTAGTTTGAGGCAGTTTATGACAACACTGGATGATCTACTACTGGTAGTTATTGCAGTTTATAATAACATGTTAGGCTGGATGTTGAATCAACTACAATGCTGACAATGCAATACTGACCTGATGGAAGGACCTTTGGAAAACAGCGCCACTAGAGCGCATGTGCACTGAACTAACACCCATTATTTCGACTTTTTAACTCATAATTTTGACTTTTTATTTCATATTTGTGACTTTTTATCTTGTACTTTTGGCTTTTTAATATCATAATTTTGACTTACAATGAACATTTTTTTTCAAATTATCAGGTAACATCTTTTTTTTTTTACTGGCAGTACTGGGCTTCCATACAATTCACAAGAGAACTTAATGCCATATTTAACAGGTTTTTCTTTTTTTGGTTTCCTGCCAAATATGTGATTCAAAAGGCAGAGTCCCTCCTATCTCAAATTACAAATTGGAAGCACTTAGAAGCAACAAAAACTATCGCTCCACAAATCTGTCATTAGTCTGAGGAGATCAACCAACCAGCCATGTTTCAACAAACAACCCAAACCGACATTCCTGCTTTCTTAAACAAGAGGAAAAGAGTTGAACAAGAATATCTTCGAACATGTCGTCTGGACACAGAAAACGCCCAAAGTGTTCTCCATATTGTTGGCACCTCTCTGAAGGCAAACCTGTACAGGTGAGCTGTTTCGTAATTATCCACTGGGCAAGAAAACTTTAACCTGTAAAATACATACATTGTGCTTGTTATTATCGATGATGGTGGTGATGATTGAGCAGGAGGTGGCTTTTGCGTTTTGGCACGAGCTTTTTTGTTTTTAACTAACTTTACATTTTTCATGTAATTTAGGAAAAGCTGTTGTGCTGCTTCCGAGTTTTTAGCTACAATTAGGTGATCAAACTAAATAAAACTACGGTACAGCCTGCTATAATTACTGTAATATACAGTAGAATTCACGTGAAAGACGCTGTAGGCTATAATTAATTATTTGTAAAATTGGCTACAGTATTTGTTTGTCCTATCTCGGTTTCTTTATGCGAAATATTGCCTCGAGAAAAATAAACACACACACACAAAAAGACACCAAAGACAACATAAAGAGAGACACATAATCTGAGAGACTAGACGAGACGAGAGAGAGAGAGAGATAACAGAGAGAGAGAGAGAGAGAGAGAGAGAGACGACACAGGAGGTAGCCCAGTGGTGACGAAGGACAGAGGGGGTGGGGGTCTGACCAATCACCGCCCAGATGGGCAAAATCTTCAACAGGCAGCCTTCATAATCACTTGTTGCATTCACACCGGACCGTAAACAAGGCTAGTTCGTGTCTCAGCTTGTCTTGTCAACGGATCAGCCGGTGGTATTTGTTAACTCTCTGACTGACTGCCTCACACTCTGTGGGGCGACCGCAGCCATGATGCACCCCCGGACTCTCAGAGTAGATTATGACAAAACTACAAATGTCATATGCGTGGTCGGCTCTGAGCTTAACGTGAAGCTGCACAGGTAGGACCATATGTTCAACCTGCTGTCATATACAGCGACACACACACACAAAGACTCATATGCTATTTTGCTTTATTCTGATCTCTTATGTTAATTTCCAGAAAAAAATGTTTATTTTTGGAAAAAAAATATTATATTGTATTATAGTTTAGTATATAAATGTATAGAATTCAATTTTTATTTATATAGTCTAATATCACAAATTTGCCTCAGGGGGCTTTACAATCTGTACAGCATACAACATCTTCTATCCTTAGACCTTAGTGTATTATTTTCTTTACCACTGCTATGTTGTTATGTTAGAGACTGACAGTTAAAGTCTAATCTATATGTTCCTTTTTTCCTTTTTTATTAATTTTACTTTATTTCCTTTTTTATGAAACGTATATAGTAAGAACTCCATTGTTAACCCACAGAGAGTGTTGTGGGAAGGATATCATTTGTAGATCCT
Organism: Thunnus maccoyii; assembly: GCF_910596095.1. Classification (NCBI taxonomy): domain Eukaryota; kingdom Metazoa; phylum Chordata; class Actinopteri; order Scombriformes; family Scombridae; genus Thunnus; species Thunnus maccoyii. Next base: position 26,860,482 of record NC_056535.1, on the reverse strand, counting down.
GGTGGTGACAGATCTCATGGGTTGTTTTTTTTTGTACAATGGGGAGAATCAACAGCCCTCTTTTGTTACTGGCCAACAGGAGAGACTTTGTTGTCCCAAAGAAATGCAGGCTATCTGTTCTGCCAAATACCAACCTACACAACACAACACCATAGAGCGAGGCTGGATTACTGACTGGGCAGAGCTGGAAACTAGGACATGGCCTGGACCCCCAGGGGCTCTGAGGTCTTTTCGGACTAGCCAGAAATAAAAGGCTGATATCATTTGAAAGGATATCCATTCCAGTGATTATGTAAAGGTGCCTTGTTTTAGTTTAGTTCACTTGTTTATTGTAAAACAAGAGATACTTTCTCATGCAAATTTCAATGTACAATGGGCATGCCAGTACTGTTCAGTGGGTATTTTGACAGCATAGTGCTTATTCTAGCATAAATGTATGGTAATTACAATACCACAAGATAGCTGACTCATGGAAAACCTGAGATGGAGCGTTAGAGGCTATCAGGTGTCTTGGTCCTTAGGCTGAATGTAGGCACGCCCTCACCTCGGTCTCATACAAGGAAAAGCGTCAGATTCTGTAAACATGCAAGTAAATATGGGCCCATTGTATTTCCCGGATGCTCCTTTCAGTTAATGATTGAACTGTAACTGAAACATGAGGGCAATTCTCCCACCTGCTGATTTAGTTCTTCATTCTGTCTTGACAGTTTTTACATATTTTGCAGTTGCAATTCGCAAATTTTTCATCATGTATGAACTCACACCATCCTAATTTTCATTTTGATAAAACCGACAATATGTTTTTAAAGTCTTTTTTCCCGCTCTGCTGTCTTCTTGGCAATAAGGAATATAGATTGACTACAGCTGCTATTTTGGTTTGCCACCTGCTACGACATATGAGCTTGTTGCTTATATTCATATGTCAGTGCACTTCCTCATTTGTATAGGAACAAATATCTGCTCTTAGACACACTATTTTTGTTTAATACAGTAGGCCTGTGTTGTGTAAACAGCCCAGACATGCATCAGAATATGCTATTTTTCTGATTCTCAGGAGTGCCCCTCCCGGGTCCAAGTTCTTCTCTGTGAAGTGCACTGCTAATGTTCAGTACAGCATCAGGCCGCCGTCCCAGGAAACATCCCACCTCTCTCCCATCCCTCTCAATGGAAACTCAGTGCTATTCATCAGCATGAGCCGTGCCAGCCAGTATGAAAATGATAACAAGGTATGCTGATGATAAAACAATTAGTCGTATTTCTTGATGAATATGTGCCAACATATGACCAGCTCCAGGAAACAACTGCTCATAAATGAAAAAAATGCACACTCAGGAACATGATTCAAGTTTGTGTGAAAACTGTAGTCATGTAAATGATCATCATTATTTATAATTCAGATGAAGTAATTAATATCTGCATTTCAGATATTAAATATGAGTAAGTTTCAGAGCCTGAAAGCAAACTGTTACAAAAAAAATCTATGACTAAGTTTTTTTAACTCTTGTCTGGAGAAATATATTTTTTTATTTGGCCAAAGTCCTCTCACCCTCCCTGCAGCATGTGTACCTTTTGTTATTTTGATGATTCATTTATCACTTTTCAGATAAGAGGAGATATTACATACTGAACAGGACTCAAGAGCTTTATAATGTACAGCATTCAGTCATGCTCCTCTAAGACTTTGCGATAAAAGTGGTACCAAAAATAATAATGTTGTGTGTATAAATGACTTGTGCCTTTACTTTATAAGCTGTCAATCCGGTACTATGGGAAGAATAAAGATGTTCTGGGGAGAGCAGTCCTGCACCTGACTGCACTTGGTATGTGAAAACATAATAAAACAAGATGCATTTTACCAAAGAAAAATATATAAGAGATATGTACAAACTATTAGTTTAATCTCTAACTCTGATTTGTTCTTCTGTCAGCGTTAGTGGTGTGTTTAAGTGCACATCGTAATCTGAACATGACTCATATATAAGCTGTAATGGTCTTTATTTTGGATATCCAGTTAACTCACGTACATGGTGATTTTCAGATTTGTGAAATATAAATGTATTTAAACAGCCTTTTAAAAAACAATAATTGTATTGTGTTATGAGACAATATCTGGAATATTTGTATGTCTGTCTCACAGAGATCTCTCTGGATGTGGATGCAGACAGAGACGGTTTTGTGGAGAAGAACAACCCCAATAAGGTGAGCTCAGTTTTAGGCGGCAGCGCAAAGTGTGACACCTAATGAAGGAGATATTTTTTCTTCTTTTCACTTTCTGATAGACAATAAATAACATGCTGTGTACAACAACCTGGATTATATTTATGGAGCAGATTTTATGCTGTGTATGAATTATTTTAAAGGTTTTTATGCTTGTCATGTTGCACACTATGTGTGAGATAATTTCTCTTTACAAGCTTTATAAGGTTGTAGTCAGTAGCTGAGGTTTGCCTTGCTCTGTCATCTTGATTTATCTTCCGTTTGTCTGTCTGTTGATATTATTATAAATGTGTTGCTCCAATACCTAAACTGTGCTTTTGCAATATTTGTGTTTCAGCAGTTTGGTGTGTGCAAGTCTAAACTCTACACTGTTTATTAAACTTTTTGCGTTTAGATTTTCAAGGGAATTGTCAATCTAATTCATTTACATGTACCTGTAGATAAAAACTTGAATCATAATGTGGGGGAGGGGTATCGTGTTTGTTGAAAACTTGTTAGGGGTCCTGGAAATGGGGTCCTAATGGGCATGGAGCCATCGTTTTGGTCAACTGTGACTCAGAGCGGTCCTATGGAAAGAAGCCAGACACAGAGCAGGACTACATCTCCAGAGTGTCAGGTAAAAGAGAATCAATACAGCTTCTTGTTCACTAGTGAATACTCTTACTCCAGTCTTTCTTCCCTCTGTATCATTAACTTTTATAACTGTTATCGGCATCAAAAGGTCACTCATATTTGCTCATATTAGTCACCAGATTAAAGTGGTGATGTGTGAGGTCGGTTTGATAAACCTACAATTCTAGAGAACTCTGTGTGGGTGACTGTAGTGGTTTGATAAACTAACCCTAGGCCTCTGATGTAGATAAACCAGTTAAACTAAAATTTGATAATAAAAAACAGGCGTCATGTTGCAGTTTAATCAGTTTAATTTGTCCTTGTATTTTCATTTATCATAAATATTACCACAAACTGACAGTATGTGGCTTTAGCATTAAAACTTAAAGTCAAAAAGTCACTCAATTACATTCATGTAGTCCTGTACATATTACATGTGTATTTTCTAACATCTGTGGTATCAAGGTTAGAAATGAACAGCTCAAACAACATTAATATGACTCTTTGTGGATGTTCAGATCTGAAGGACATGTCTGTCATGGTGCTGCGGACCAGAGGCCCTGCCAAGCTCCCAGAGGGCTACAAGCTCACAATGCACATCTCTCAGGGAGATGCAGAGAGTGTCAGAGTCTTCAGGGCCAGATCCTCTGAAGTGGGGAATAATGTCCTGTGTGAGTAAAGATTAGGGCGGAGAAAGCCCCAAAACAGATGATGTAACATGCAAGTAATTCAGTTGGTTATTTAAGGCTTTGTGCTGTTTTAATCACTTTTTTTCCCCAAAGCAAATGCCTTTAATTAACCTTGTTTATGCTTTTCTTAATTTGGCAGATAAACTATACAACCAATTTGTGAAAGACTATCCACTGGTGCTGAGCAGTGACTCCTTGTCCCAGGAAGTGCCTTACGTTGGAGGTGTAGGAGAGATGAACTTTTATGTGGAGGGCCTCAGGTTTCCTGACAAAGATTTCGACGGGCTCATCAGCATCAACCTCAGTCTGTTAGAGCCCATCTCTACAGTAAGACCTGCAACATGGCATCCACCATTTTACACATCTTTATTTCATTTCCACCAAGGGTTTTACAGCTCATTTCTATTCAATATTTTATGTTAAACTATGCTGAGAGGCCAAGAATGAACTTTCATGCATATCAATAATATAACTTAACTAGATAGATTTTTATAAGTCAATTTGCTTCTAAATAAGCAAAGGTCAATTGCTGTGTCTGTGTCACTACTTGGAAATGACAAAATCTCTCTTTGAGTTAATTTGGTGTCTTATTATATTTAAGTGATCAAACGCAGATTCAGTGTAAACAGACATGAAGCTCAGCAGCCTCTCTCTTGTTTTGACAGGGACTTCCAGAAACGCCTATTTTCACAGACAAAGTTATTTTCAGAGTGGCACCCTGGATCATGACACCCAACACCCTCAAGCCTCTAGAGGTGTTTGTTTGCAGGTAAAAGCTGACTGATGAATAATTAAGATGATGATGACAATAGATGTGTCAATAGGATGTTAGAGAGCTGCTATTTCAACAGCACACTCCCCTTAATTTTGACTCATACTCATGAATTTGCATTTTGCAAAAGATTTCTTAATGAGAATCACTTCTCTGTCTGTGGTTGCCTTCTCAGCACATCTGACAACCATCAGTTCCTGAAAGGAATGAGAAACCTTGTAGCCAGGAGTGGGTACAAACTTAAGATTTGCCACGAATACATGAACAGAGGAGATCGCTGGATGCAGGCAAGGAAACTAAATGCAAGCTTCGTGTCACACTTTCATGTGGAGCTTAGCTTTACCTGTGATAAACAATCATTTGATGTTTGCTCCTCATTCTCACCTTTTCTGTTTTTGGGAAGCTCCTCATTGGGATTACTTTTTATTTCTTTTTAAATGGAGTTTAAGTCTTAGAAGTCTTTGTGTGTCTCACTGAGAGCTTTTAATCATGTGAAAACATGGGTGGGTGAGGCCCGCTGAGCCTTTCATTAAATCAAACATTCCAAAATATGAGTGCAAAGTATTGTTTTTACAACTGCACTTTAACAGCAAATATTACTGGAACCACAACAGAAAATTGCAGAAGTCTTTGTGTGTCTCATTGAGAGCTTTTAATCATGTGAAATCATGCCCTCTGAGCCTTTGATTAAAGGCTGTACAACTTCATTTGAATTGACTGTCAATGAACTAATTTGAGAACCCAACCTCACATTTAATTTATGTTTCTACAGGCAATACATATAATGGAGATTACAGCTACTTACGATTATCTCATGTTAATTTATAACATGTTATACATTTTGGTAGAATGTGGAAAGCCTTAAGAGTGCCTGCGAATCCAACCAAACCAATAAGCCAAGTCATGAAAGGTTTATCTGACAGCAGCTACAGTCAGTATGTGGTTGTGTTTCACAATAATTGCATGATGATACCAAAAAAATTAGAAAGAATTACTATGAAGTATTATGTCTTCCTCATAGAAAGAGAGACACGTCTTAGAAAAAGAAAGAGGAACTGGAAATATGACAAGTCACACCACCAAGTTTATCTGGTAACTGTAATTATATTCATAATTATGTCAGAGGGATCTTTCACAACCGCCACGTCACAAGAAAGAGAAGTGAAACTTAGAAAAATTTGTCAAATTCACATAAAACATTTAGGCAAAAACTGAAAAAATATGTTAAATCCTCTGAATGAAAGAAAAAGTATTTAATTCTACAATTTTCTAGGACGAGCTGGAGTTTGGTTATATCGACGCACCACACCACCGGTTCCCTGTTGTTCTGGATTCCCCTCGAGATGGAGAACTCATGGACTTTCCATATAATGAGCTACTGGTGAGTGATGGATTCAGATTTCTCTTTAAATCTAATGTTTGGAGATATATAATGCTTTTAGAAATGGAAAAGCTTTTTGAGTTTTATCTCAACCAAATTCATGTCTTCAGGGACCCGACTTTGGATATGTGACAAGGGTGGCCCAGAGAAAGGATGTGAGCAGTTTGGACTCATTCGGTAATCTGGAGGTCAGTCCTCCCGTCACTGTGAACGGGAAAAACTATCCCCTGGGCAGAATTATCATTGGAGTGGCCTTTCCTACGTGAGTTTGCAACAGATTCAGAGATAAGCCCCTTACTTCTTGAGAATATGAGTCATTCAGTTATGCATGAGCAGCTTTGCAAATGATTAATAAATCCAGTTCCTTGTTATAGGATGGCACAGTAAACAGAACATGTGACAGAAGACTTTTGTCATACAAACCGACATATTTGTCTTTCTTTAAGGGCAACTAAAGGACGGAACATGACCAAAGTAGTTCAAGACTTCCTGTGGGCCCAGAAGGTTCAGGAGCCCATTGCCTTATTTTCTGACTGGCTTGTTGTCGGCCACGTAGATGAATTCATGTCTTTTGTTCCTGCACCTGACAGAAAGGTAAATGTTTCCTCTTAAACAGACAAATAGAAATAGTGAGAATACAGGTGGAACAGGAAGCATTTAGCTGTTACTGGCCCATACTGAAATGCTGTAACCTACACAGTGGGATTGCATAAACTCTCAGGATATGAAACAGCCAGTGTTGTCTTTGTCTCTTGTGTATCTGTTCACAGGGCTTCCGGCTGCTGCTGGCTAGCCCAGACGCTGGCTACAAACTATTCAGAGACTTACAGAACGATGGTCACGGACAAGCCAAACTGTTTGAGGGTAAGCCTGTCTTCAGCAATTTATCTGTGGCAAATCTACAATATGTAATGAACAAATTCATCATAAAAAGTCCTGACACTCACTTCTACAATACTTCTACCATACTTTTAAAAAAGGTCAGAGAGATGAAGAACCAGTCACTTTGGATGAGATACTTAGTAATGAAAGTTTGCAAGCTGAAAATAACTACGTACAGGTGAGTCACATTATACGATGAGACATATCAATTTCTCAAAAAAAAAAAAATCTTTCCAGCTCAGAAAGATGATAGACTTGGTTCAATCTGTGAAAATTATAACATAAATTCTTGCAGCCTACTGCAGCTGTAATCTGTATCTGCCATAAGTATGTGGACAGCCAAACATAAGTCTCATATGTGATTGATGAATATGTCGTTCCATTTTCCCTTTATGTTTTTAGGAGAGACTGGAAACATGAGTAGAGAGAAGGGTATGATGTTGCAGTTATGTGGTGTGCATCTTAAAAAGTAAAGGCTAGACAGGCTAACCTGTCGCCACAAAGTTGGAATCACACTGTCGTGTGATATAATATGATATACTGTAGCATTAAGGTTACCCTTTGGAACTAAGGGACTTAACCCAAACAACCCAAAAACAGCCCACATCATTATTCCTTCTCCACCAATCTTAACAGTTGACACTATGCATTCAGACAGCACTGGCATCAGCTAAACCCAGACTTGTCCATCAGAAAGCCAGTAAAGAATGATTGATCTCTCCAGAAAACACACTTGCTTTACATCATCCTAGACGACACTTAGCATTGCACATAGTGATTTTAGTCTTGTGTGCCTCTGCTTTGCTGTGGAAACCCATGTCATGGAGCTCCTGACAAACTGTTATTGCACTGATGTTGCTTCCTGAAGTGGGTTGGTACTTGGTAGTGGATGAGAACAAACCATTTTTACTTGCTACATGCTTCAACACTTGGCAGCCTCATTTTATGAGCTTGTGTGGCCTATCGCTTTACAATGAGCTGTTGTTGTTTGCACTTCACAATAACAGCACTTACAGCTGATTGATGCATGTCTCACAGGGTTGACATTTTTAGAAAGATGGCATCCTATGACAGTGCCACATTGAAAACCACTGAGTGCTTCAGTATAACCAAATGTTTGTCAATGGATATTGCTTGGCTGTATGCTTCATGTCATGAACCTTTTAGCACTGGGTGTGGCCAAGGCAGTTGAACTTACTCATTAGCAGGGGTGTCCATATACTTTTGGTCACATAGTGTGGTTTTTTGTTTGAAGTCAAAGTAGCTTAAACAAAATGAATTTGAGTACTGGAGCATGACCTCCAAGTGAAAATCAAAGAAGAAATTATCATTAAAATAAAACACAGTTTATTGTGGTCAATTCTTCTGCATGCTACCAGCACATTTGTTTACAGAAACAATTAATATGGAATTAGATGAGAAAAAATGGCTTTTTAACTTGTGTATTATGCAGTATGTGCAATGCATGGTGTCCTTTTTACTGGTTACTCTCTCTCAGAGCTGCATCGACTGGAACAGGGATGTACTGAAGAGAGAGCTGGGCCTGGATGATGAGGACATCATCGACCTGCCAATCCTCTTCAAGTTGATGGAGGAAATGAAGGACGAGTACAGAGCAGTGGCTTACTACCCAGACATGGTATGTTTGCCAGTAAACTGGCATATGACTCAGCTATGATCATTTTCCAATGCTTGTTTCCATTTTAGAGGCATTAAAGCACTCATCAGTTAACAAGATGTAAGTAAATCTAGGAGCTGATAGCACTTGTGGTTTTCACATGATCCGTCACATCTGTTTCCAGGTGAACATGATTGTCTTGGGGAAAAACCTTGGCATCCCGAAGCCCTTCGGCCCCAAGGTGAATGGACGCTGTGCCCTGGAGGCTGAGATGTGCTCACTGATGGAAGGCCTGGGCCTCACATGCACATTCATTGACGACTTCGCCTCCTACCACAAACTGCTGGGAGAGGTCCATTGTGGCTCCAATGTCCGCAGGGAACCGTTTGACTTCAAGTGGTGGAATCTGGAGATGTGAATGAAAACTGTATGGAGATTGGTTAGAGAGGCAGATAGAGGGCTTTATTTTCAAAAATTGTAAATTGTTTTGGAAAACCTATTTCATAGGAATGATTATGTTTGAAGAGGGAATTTTTTTGTCAAAGCCTTACATTACCTCAATCATTTTGCAATAAGTGCCACTTTTTTTTCCAAATAATGTATGCCTAATTTCATACCAAAGTATTTGCAATAAGTAACAATCAACATTTATTAAGGAAACATAACCGCAGTGTTTTGATATATTGTTTGTATCTTCATCTTTATTAAACCTTTTTGTTGGCTCTATTTACAAAAAAAGGATGTAAAGCAATATTAACATCTTCTGAAGGGCTAAAGCAGACAAGAACAGAAATACAATCATTTGAATTGAGCACATAGAAGACTCGCTCCCAATCTGTTGTGGTTTGGATCGGCCATTGGCGTACAGTGCAAGCACAGTTAGATGAATGGAACCACATAGTGATGTGCAATAATAATACAGAGCCACAAGAGGGCGTAATCCATCTACTCAAGCATTTCCAGCCCAGAGGAAAATCATTTGAAATCATGTCCTTCAATTCATAATATTGACTTCAAAAGGCTGTAATACACAAATGTGTCATTATGAACTAAAAAGTGAACTAAGCCATTTTCCAGTAGAGTCAAATGCTGAATATTTGAATTTGTTCTGAGTGATTTGTAGCTATATGTATACATTAACAGGCTGTGTTTTGCATTTGGTCCAGTGTCTTCAAATCTGTTGTACTTTCACATACTGTAAATTAATTATCATTAATTCACTTTAGACAATAAATCTCATGTCTGCTTCACTCTTATCACTGAAATAACAAAAAAAAATTCTTGTGTCAGTTCTTTCCTTCATAACAAACTGAAGATAGGGAAAAGCCTCTCCACTCAGGAAAGGTGAGCTGTTTCAGACTCAGGTTTACTGTGGTCAGCAGTCAACACATTATCACCATTCACTGCAGCAGATATGTACCCGACAGACAGCCACAGAAACACACACTCAGCACATCAAAGTTGGACCCATGTACAATATCACAGTGGGATGTGAGGTTGACATTAAAAAATAAACCATTTTCCTCTCTAGTACAACTCTCCTTTCTGCAGACCCACTGTTTCACAAGCTAAATGGTTTGATTGGTTTCTTTCATCGTGCTTTCAGTCACAAGATTAAACCTTCATTCAAATCCTGATCTTTAAAAGAGGGCAAACAAGATTTTGGAGCTTACTGCCCTGAAGAATGAGCAGGCAGGCAGAGTTATTCTGTTAAACCAGCTGACAGATAACAGTCAGTAGTGATGCTGCGTGGGTGCGGAGATCTCTTCCTTTGCCTTGAGCTTTCAAGAAGGGTGCCAGATGGAGCTGGAATGGGGGCTATAGGTACATGTCCATGGAGCGAGGTGTCTGTCATGACAGGCAGCAGATCCATGCCAAACATACAAAGGAAGATTAGTCAGTCTCTTCATCTGGCTTCTAACTCCTGCTCCTGTTCTGCGTCTGTGTTTGAGTTCACATGCCCTTGGCTCGTTTTTGGCAAGATATGCCTCTTGAGGGAAAGCTGAGACAGAGAAAGGGAAATGGGAGAGATACACAGATGAACATAAAAGAAGAGAAAGTGAGTGAAAGGTAAAAAGATGAGGAGAGAGAGGAAAACAGCTTAAAAAAGATAAAGAAAGATATCTTTGCAGTCGTGCTGTCATTAAAGGATACGCTCACAATTTTTCAAGTGTGTCTTAAAACAATAGTCAGGTTTTGCTTGCTGTCATGATTCCTCCTGTTTATATGGACCATGAGAAGATCCCCACATTTTGAGCAAAAATGCATTTAAAACTTTATCTGAAGATAATATAAGGAGTTTGTCTAATAAAAAATCTTCCACAGTTCCAGTCATTTTAATTAAACAGTCCCTCTTTTTGTGTCTCGACGGACAGCTGCAGTGGAAGGATCAAAAAGAGGGAATATGGCACTAAAAATGGATAACTTAAAAATATTGACTTGATTTGACTAAGTTGGACAGCTGAAGCTTCATATTAGCTTCAAATAAACTCTTAAATACATTTTTGCACAGAGTGAGGGCTGGGGATTTTGTCCCCCATCACTAAAGTGCATTATGAAGGGGTCTCTTAATGGCCAGTATGAACAGGAGGAAATGGATGTCGATGTAGTGATCAGTGGGGCGTGGCTAACAGTTCTGCATACACACATGGAGAGATGATGACATCGTTAATATCAACATATGCAATAAAAGAGTATCCATAACAACCAGATATATCAAATAGACCAAGTAGCAAATCCTCACACCTATGAAACTGGAACCAGTGAATGTGTGGTCTTTCTGCTGAATACTTTCATCGTTAATCAAACTGTTGTTGACAAAACAATCTCACCTCAAGATCAATGTAGTAGCTGATTTGAAGCTTTCGACATCTTCATCTACGTTTTTTAAAAAGATGTTCTTAATGTGCTCAGAAACAATGGAAATGTGAACATCTACAATCATGTGACAGGATCGAAAACCCCAGAAAAGCTACTAAACGGACCCTGAGGAAACAATGAACTTTGAATCTCAATAAGATAATCTCCACATAATGTGAACCCATCTGAGTGTCACCAAATGACTGACGGCAAGCACTTTGTCTCACCACTGAGAACTTGTGCTCCTGCGGGGGGTGCTCTGTCCCAGGCCGGCTGTCTGTCGCTTTAATGCTGCCAGCTGTTCCAGCCAAAAAAAGGATACCCCAGCATCCAAAAGATTAATGGTTCAGGGTGAATCATTAGTGACAAAAAAAAGTGCAACAGAAAAAATGTGTGGGAATCATTGATAACTTTGCAGTTTTTAGGCATAGTGAATTTCACTCATTTAAGAAGAGTCAGAGCTCTTTTTTTCACAGGCCTTCTGTTGCTGGCACTGAGCTCGACTGGTGCACTCATCACTGAAGGGCACTCAGATATTAATTGCTCAGGAAGCAGAGAGTGTTATTCTTAAATATGCCCCATCTAGATTTCCCCCAGATACTCTGGATGTGTGAAACAGTCGACCTTTTAGTAACTTGTCTGCTTCCATGTCTGCTAACACTGGCTGTGAATGATATCATCGATCAGCTCTGTGAGACATACAAGGAGCTCCAGAGTTAGAGGATAAATTAAAGAGAAAGACGCCATTCAATTTCATAAACTTTAAAAAAAAAAAATCTATTCTCATGTATATTCAAAATATCCTCAGTTGAATGTCATTGTGTTTTCCTATAACAGCAATTAATTAAAACACTACATTACTACAAATTTAAATTTCATTTATGATAATGTTAGTGTGTGTGTTTTAAATTGTATTGACGTGGACTGTTTTTTCTGTTGTTCAATGTCTCTCTCAGGCCATCACCATACTGGTGAAGAATGTCAAAAGCAATATGATTTCAGAGATGCAACTGCAGGTGCTGCTGGGATACGCTGAGGAGGACATCTCTGATCAGTCTCGCCAGGCTACCACCTTATATATTCTGGCTGAATGCAGAAAAAGCATACATCCACTCGCTCACATTTACGTTCTTCAAGGTTATTTTTATCAATTGAACATGAAATAATTCATTGTTTATTATCTTGTACTTTTTTAATGCAGTTTCACTCTACTGACTCATATATCTCAGTGTCTTAAATAATATAGAATGTGATCTATAATTTTCCCATCTGTCCCCTCTCCCAGGCCCAGGTCTGTGGTCTGTATGTGAAGGGGGTTGGAGGAGAAGTTTACCCATTGCGTGGACGACTTGCTGCTGGAGAGAGCGATCAACCCTGACAACTATGAAGATGCGGGTCAAGATTTAGACATCATTTACTTTTGTAGAATAAATGAAAATGATTACATTTTTTGTTTGAAATATGAAGAAAAAGGAGTATTTTTGTAACAGGAAAACTCTCTTTCAGATCTAGGAGGAGCAGGATGAGAGAGGAGCAGACAAGATGTTGTGCCGTTATCTGACACTTGTCACCAAACTGAGCAAACACTGCGGCCTGCTGGAGCTCAGCAAGCCATACAACACACTCTATCGTATCTGGGGTTAAAGACTGACACACCACCTCTCTATCACTTACATACACCTACATTCCACGCACACTCATTCTCTTTTTCAAATGTATGTATACACCTATAGGTCACACTGAAGACCACCTGCTGTACCCTTGCCGCTGGGTGGAGCAGCTAGTAGCTGTTTGGAGAGGAGAGGGAGACGATGTTTAACCTCAGTAGGCAGCCACAGCCTTCATCAACAACGACCTGGATAAGAAGGTGATAGGACCGCTCCTTTTTTTTTTTTACTATGGCTGGTGCGGTAACCTAAATTTTTAATTGTTTCAATAAATTTTCTCTTTCTCTCTTCTGTCTTCTAGATAAGAGAGTTGGCGTTATCTTTCTGCCATCAGCAAGTTCCTGAACACAGCGTCAGGAGAACAGGTGCACAGAACTCACTGCATCTCAAACACATTTAAGCAAATCATCTTCTGTTACTTTTTTTGTGTCCGTTAGACTTAAACAAATGACAAATGTCACTTATGCCATATTGAATAGATGGCTCATGTGGCAAGTAAACAAAATAAAACAAAGACCAACTGCACTGTAAAAAGTGGAGACTGGTAAACATATCTTTTTTATGGTTTGCCGTTGCTGAATCCAAACACTTCAAAGCTGTCAAAAGACTGAATTGATGTGAGGCTGCTGTGAAAGCTTCATTGGTTACATACACACAAATAATTGTTTTCCCCACCAAGAACAAAGGACAGCATATTCCACAGTACCCGCTGGTGTTTAATCATAAACTAACAGAGATTCATACCTGCGACCTCACATGCAACATGCACTTTATTTTAGAAGTTACCATTGCCACTCTGTAACATACAGCACATAGCATAGCCAGAAAGAGCACAGCCATTCTTATTAGTTCTTAGTTTTATAAATATGCACAATTCCCATTGTAGCTTTGCCTAACTTAAACCTGAGCAGAGGTCTAATCAGCCAGAATCAAGAAAAACACTTGTGGATGTGCAGGGCCTTTACTTTTATTAAAATGCACGTATAATGGACGGTCTGTATACAAGATTATGTTTTCAAACTAGTAAAACTAATCTTTTTTATTCTTTTTTCAGATTTTCAGATGAGTGCTCATGAAACTGGACAAGATTATTGAGTACCAAGAGGAAATCCTCAGAAACCAACAACTCAACATGTCTGTGAACATTGTGGCAGAGGATGACTTACTTGATCAGCCCTGTGAGACAGTTTTTTCAGATTGAATGAAATAATTGATTCAACAGATGATACATGGACCCCTTTTTCTTAAATGATATAGTTTTGTCTAACAATGTGTCAGCAAATTATGGAGGAGCCAGGGAGTCCAACTGTTAAAGCTGAAGTTGTTCAAGTTCAAACGAATGAATTGGTGGGGTTTAAGATTATTAAATCTCACAATGAAGAATACTAAAATCTAATTATAATCCAATGTCCTGCCTGCTTGTAATGTATGTATATGGGTCTGTGCACAGTTTATCTGCTGCTGACTTTACCTCCTGTCAATGCAATCAATCTATACACATGCAGCAGGGTGTTAAATGTTTCTTCTTGAGTCCAGTGAGTTTCATATTTCAACAACTTAACTCTGAATGGCCCATTATCCACTAGATCAATTAATTAAAAATTTTGAGGCAGCAGGGAAATTGATTACTTTAAGTTTAAATAACTTAAATCACTTAAAAAGTATTTTAAATTGTGATGGTGTTTTGGTATTTAAACAGCTGACATGACAATGGATGTGGATATGAATATTTTGAGGGTTTGGGAAAAAATGACAGCATTTGATAGTACTAGTATTGTAGTAGTATTGTATCTACTGCCTTTGAGAGACTGATGGATACCCAGCACACAATTTTTGGCTCGCTTCACAGGCCACAGGCTTCCTGCTGTTCTGACAGGAGTGTTGACTAGCACTACACAAAAGTTTAGTTACAATGTATGTATGTATGGTAATTACAATACCACAAGATAGCTGACTCATGGAAAACCTGAGATGGAGTGTTAGGGGCTATCACGTGTCTTGGTCCTTAGATTGAATGTAGGAATGTCCTCATCTCAGTCTCATACCAGGAAAAGCTTCAGATTCTGCAAACATACCGGTAAATATGGGCCCATTGTATTTCCTGGAGGCTCCTTTCAGTTAATGATTGAACTGCAACTGAAACATGAGGGCAATTCTCCCACCAGCTGATCTTGGTCTTTATTCTGTCTTGACAGTTTTTACATCTTCTGTAGCTGCTATTTGCAACTTTTTTTTCATCATGCATGAACCCACACCATCCTAATTTTCATTTTAATAAAACCAACAGTATGTCTTCAAAGCATTTTTTCCCCCTGCTCTGCTCTGCTCCAACCAATAAAGAATATAGACTGAATAACTTAAACATGACTACAGCTGCTACTTTGGTTTTCCATCTGTTACAAAATATGAGCTTGTGGCTTATATTCATATGGAAGTGTGGTGGCAGTTTCTGTAACAAAGACTCACAAACCAGGATGTCTTTCTTGGTTAATACATCTGCAAGCAGGTACAATATCAGCAACAGATACAGAGAGCTGTCTTAGGTAAAGTATAAAGTTATGCTCTGAGCAGTCCATTATACTCTCAGCAGATAGATACAGTCAGCTTCTTCTTCAGTTATGTCTCCACTCACAGTTCTTTATTGTTCTCTCAACGGACAGGTCAGTTGGACTCCTTTTCCTAACTCTACAGACACACACAGTCTGTCATTATCCTTTCAACAGACAGATGCGACTGGCCTGTTATCTGCAAAATGGTTTCACCATAAATCAGATTATAAAACATCATCTGAGTTTAGTGTACCTGGCAAAGTATCAGAATAAGTATAACATATTGTATTTTTTCCCATCACAGTCAATGCTCTTCCTTACTTGTATAGGAACAAATATCTGCTCTTAGACATGCTCTTTATGTTTAATACAGTAGGCCTGTGTTGTGTAAACAGCCCAGACATGCATCAGAATATGCTATTTTTCTGATTCTCAGGAGTGCCCCTCCCGGGTCCAAGTTCTTCTCTGTGAAGTGCACTGCTGATCTTCAGTACTGCATCAGCCCACCGTCCCAGGAAACATCCCACCTCTCTCCCATCCCTCTCAATGGAAACTCAGTGCTACTCATCTGTATGTGCCGTGCCAGCCAGTATGAAAATGATAACAAGGTAAAGTAGGACAGAAGTGAACAGCCTTATATGCTGATGATAAAACAATTAGTCATATTTCTTGATATGTGTGCTAACGTATAGGTCATAACCAGCTCCAGGAAACAACTGCTCATAAATGAAAAAAAACTCAGGAACATGATTCAAGTTCGTGTGAAAACATACTGTAGTCCCGTAAATGGCAATACAGTAGGCCTGTGTTGTGTAAACAGCCCACACATGCATCAGAATATGCTATTTTTCTGCACTACGAATGTTCAGTACTGCGTCAGCCCACCGTCCCAGGAAATATCCCAACCTTCTCTGAACAAACACCGCCCAGAACCCAGAGGTTTAAAATCTCCAGCCTGCAGCCCTCATAATCACCTGTTGCTCTCAGACTAGTCTGTATGCAAGACTAGTCTTCTTCTCCACTTGTGCTGGTAACGGATCAGCTGTACGGCGTTTGTACCACTCTGACTGACTGCGCAATGATGCACTCCCGGACTCTGAGAGTAGATTATGACAAACCTACACAAGTTGTATGCGTTGTCGGCTACGAACTGAAGGTGAAGCTGCACAGGTAGGAGCATATGTTCAACCTGCTCTTATATACAGCGACACACACACAAAGATACATATGCTATTTTGCTTTATTCCGATCTCTTCTGTTAAAATTGGGTCTTTATGGAATAAATATTAGGTTCTGGAAATATCCTATTCTATTCTAGTATAGTATATAAATATATAGAATAGTATAATATATTCAATTTTTATTTATATAGCCCAATATCACAAATTTGCCTCAGGGGGCTTTACAATCTGTACAGCATACAACAGTCGCCAGAAGAAAACGTTGGCATTGAATGTTTCTGCAAACCACAGAAACGCTGAATACGTTTTAACACGTGAATTACGTATCATATCAACATTTCTACAAACGTAGCATATTAACATTTCTACCCGTTGAATAGATGTTTTATGGTGTGACAACGCTGTGGTTAAGGTCTGGTTAGGTTTAGGCACAAAGACCACTTGATTAGGGTTAGGGAAAGATCATGGTTTGGGTTAAAATTAAAATAAAAAATAAAATAAAAACGGCCGATGTCTCACTGAAAAAAAAAAACGGTTTTCTCGCCAGAAAAACGGCTGCAAATGTCCTGACGTGGTAAAAACACCCGCTTTTGTCGGTTGAAACGGGAAGCGGACATTGGTTTCGGTTTCGAGGTGGTCTCGAACCGAGTTCTCTGCTGATTTCCAACTTGCTGCCAAGAAACTTACTATCCATCAACCTGGCCCTCCTCCTCCTATATATAGGAAAGATCAATTCATATAGATCACATGTGAACTACGCCACTTTAGAAATGTTGAGATGATACGTTTTGTCGAAATGTTAATATACTAAGTATTTCCCGTGTTGAAACGTAGATATTCAACGTTTCTGTGGTTTGCAGAAACGTACAGTGCCAACGTTTTATTCTGGCGACCAGGCTGAACATCCTCTATCCTTAGACCCTAGTCCATTATTTTGGTTACCACTGCTATGTTGTTATGTTAGAGACTTAACTGACAGTTAAAGTCTAGTCTATATGTCCCATTCCTTTTTTGGAGTTATTTATTAATAATATGAGGTCAGAAAAACAGTCCAATCTAAAATTCAGAGCTAAAAGTTTAGATGTTATCTGCGGGTTTTCTGTAGCTGCTATTTGCAACTTAATTTTTCATCATGCATGAACTCAAACACTATCCTAATTTTCATTTTAATAAAACCAACAGTATGTCTTTAAAGTATTTTCCCCCTGCTCTGCTCCGCTCCAACCAATAAAGAATATAGACTGAATAACTTAAACATGACTACAGCTGCTACTTTGGTTATTGACATGCATTGATGTTACATGAATGCATACAGATGGAGAGGAGGAGGAGGAGAGAGGAGCTCAGTGCATCATGGGAAGTCCCCCAGAAGTCTAGGCCTATAGCAGCATAACTAAGGGCTGATCCAAGGCGAGCCTGGTCGGCCCCAACTATAAGCTTTATCAAAAAGGAAAGTTTTAAGCCTACTCTTAAACATAGAGAGGGTGTCTGCACCCCGGACCGAATCTGGTAGACGGTTCCATAGAAGAGGAGCCTGATAGCTGAAGGCTCTGCCTCCCATTCTACTTTTAAAGACTTTAGGGACCACCAGTAGGCCTGCATCCTGGGAGCGCAGTGCTCTAGTGGGATAATACGGTATTATGAGCTCTTCAAGATATGATGGTGCCTGACCATTAAGGGCTTTGTAAGTTAGGAGAAGTATTTTAAATTCTATTCTAGATTTTACAGGAAGCCAATGTAGCGAAGCTAAAATGGGAGAAATGTGATCTCTTTTTCTAGTTTTAGTCAATCGTGCAGCTGCATTTTGGACCAGCTGAAGAGTCTTTACAGACTTATTAGAGCAGCGTGATAATAAAGAACTGCAATAATCCAGCCTAGAAGTAACAAATGCGTGGACTAGTTTTTCTGCATCTTTTAGGGACAGGATGTGCCTGATTTTTGCGATATTACGTAAGTGAAAAAAGGCAGTCTTTGAAATTTGATTTATGTGGGAGTTAAAGGACATATCCTGATCAAAGATAACTCCCAGATTCCTTACGGTGGTGCTGGAGGCCAGGGTAATGCCATCCAGAGTAGCTATATCATTAGATAATGTGTTTCTAAGGTGTTTAGGGCCAAGCAAGGTAACTTCAGTTTTATCTGAATTTAGTAGTAGAAAATTGCAGGTCATCCAGGTCTTTATGTCGTTAAGGCATGCTTGGAGTTTGTTTAATTGATTGGGTTCATCTGGCTTCATTGATAAATATAATTGGGTGTCATCTGCATAACAATGAACATTTATGGAGTGTTTCCTAATAATATTACCTAAAGGAAGCATATACAGGGTGAATAGAATTGGTCCAAGTACAGAACCTTGTGGAACTCCATGTCTAACCCTTGCCTTCACGGAGGATTCATCATTAACATGTACAAACTGAAATCGGTCTGATAAATAGGACTTAAACCAGCTTAATGCAGTTCCTTTAATGCCAATTAAATGTTCCAGTCTCTGCAAAAGGATTTGATGGTCAATTGTGTCGAATGCGGCACTAAGATCTAACAGGACAAGTATAGAGACAAATCCTTTGTCCGATGCAGTTAGGAGGTCATTTGTGACTTTCACCAGTGCTGTCTCTGTGCTATGATGCGCTCTAAATCTTGACTGAAAATCCTCAAATAAACTATTGTTATGTAGAAAGTCACATAGCTGATTAGAGACTGCTTTCTCAAGGATCTTAGATAGAAATGCAAGGTTAGATATAGGTCTATAATTGGCTAAAACACCTGAATCAAGAGTAGGCTTCTTATACTTCTAAGTATAACATATTGTATTTTTTCCCATTACAGTCAATGCTCTTCCTTACTTGTATAGGAACAAATATCTGCTCTTAGACATGCTCTTTATGTTTAATACACTAGGCCTGTGTTGTGTAAACAGCTCAGACATGCATCAGAATATGTTATTTTTCTGATTCTCAGGAGTGCCCCTCCCGGGTCCAAGTTCTTCTCTGTGAAGTGCACTGCCAATGTTCAGTACAGCATCAGCCCACCGTCCCAGGAAACATCCCACCTCTCTCCCATCCCTCTCAATGGAAACTCAGTGCTACACATCAGCATGAGCCGTGCCAGCCAGTATGAAAATGATAACAAGGTAAAGTAGGACAGAAGTGAATGGCCTTAGATGCTGATGATAAAACAATTAATCGTATTTCTTGATGAATATGTGCTAACGTATGGGTCATAACCAGCTCCAGGAAACAACTGCTCATAAATGAAAAAAATGCAAACTCAGGAACATGATTCAAGTTCGTGTGAAAACTGTAGTCATGTAAAATGATCATCATTATTTATAATTCAGATGAAATAATAAAAAATAATAAAGTACTTTAAAATAAAGTAAAATATCTGCATTTCAGATATTAAATATGAGTAAGTTGCAGAACCTGAAAGCAAACCGCTACAATAAAAATCTGTGACATTCTTGTTTTAACTCAATTGTCTGCAGTCATTGGATAAATCAATTTTATAATTAGAGTGGCCAAAGTCCACTCACCCTCCCTGCAGCATCTGTACCTTTTGTTATTTTGATGATTCATTTATCACTTTTCAAATAAGAGGAGATATTACATACTGAACAGGACTCAAGAGCTTTGTAATGTACAGCATTCAGTCATGCTCCTCTAAGACTTAACGATAAAAGTGGTACCAAAAATAATAATGTTGTGTGTATAAATGACTTGTGCCTTTACTTTATAAGCTGTCAATCCGGTACTATGGGAAGAATAAAGATGTTCTGGGGAGAGCAGTCCTGCACCTGACTGCACTTGGTATGTGAAAACATAATAAAACAAGATGCATTTTACCAAAGAAAAATATATAAGAGATATGTACAAACTATTAGTTTAATCTTTAACTCTGATTTGTTCTTCTGTCAGCGTTAGTGGTGTGTTTAAGTGCACATCGTAATCTGAACATGACTCATATATAAGCTGTAATGGTCTTTATTTTGGATATCAAGTTGACTCATGTACATGGTGATGTTCAGATTTGTGAAATATAAATGTATTTAAACAGCCTTTTAAAAAACAATAATTGTGTTGTGTTATGAGACAATATCTGGAATATTTGTATGTCTGTCTCACAGAGATCTCTCTGGATGTGGATGCGGACAGAGACGGTTTTGTGGAGAAGAACAACCCCAATAAGGTGAGCTCAAATGTGTCAGTTTTAGACGGCAGCGCAAAGTGTGACACCTAATGAAGGAGATATTTTTTCTTCTTTTCACTTTCTGATAGACAATAAATAACATGCTGTGTACAACAACCTGGATTATATTTATGGAGCAGATTTTATGCTGTGTATGAATTATTTTAAAGGTTTTTATGCTTGTCATGTTGCACACTGTGTGTGAGATAATTTCTCTTTACAAGCCTTATAAGGCTGTAGTCAGTAGCTGAGGTTTGCCTTGCTCTGTCATCTTGATTTATCTTCCGTTTGTCTGTCTGTTGATATTATTATAAATGTGTTGCTCCAATACCTAAACTGTGCTTTTGCAATATTTGTGTTTCAGCAGTTTGGTGTGTGCAAGTCTAAACTCTACACTTTTTATTAAACTTTTTGCATTTAGATTTTCAAGGGAACTGTCAATCTAATTCATTTACATGTACCTGTAGATAAAAACTTGAATCATAATGTGGGGGAGGGGTATCGTGTTTGTTGAAAACTTGTTAGGGGTCCTGGAAATGGGGTCCTAATGGGCATGGAGCCATCGTTTTGGTCAACTGTGACTCAGAGCGGTCCTATGGAAAGAAGCCAGACACAGAGCAGGACTACATCTCCAGAGTGTCAGGTAAAAGAGAATCAATACAGCTTCTTGTTCACTAGTGAATACTCTTACTCCAGTCTTTCTTCCCTCTGTATCATTAACTTTCATAACTGTTATCGGCATCAAAAGGTCACTCATATTTGCTCATATTAGTCACCGGATTAAAGTGGTGATGTGTGAGGTCGGTTTGATAAACCGATGACTATTTGTGGATGTTCAGATCTGAAGGACATGTCTGTCATGGTGCTGCGGACCAGAGGCCCTGCCAAGCTCCCAGAGGGCTACAAGCTCACAATGCACATCTCTCAGGGAGATGCAGAGAGTGTCAGAGTCTTCAGGGCCAGATCCTCTGAAGTGGGGAATAATGTCCTGTGTGAGTAAAGATTAGGGCGGAGAAAGCCCCAAAACAGATGATGTAACATGCAAGTAATTCAGTTGGTTATTTAAGGCTTTGTGCTGTTTTAATCACTTTTTTTCCCCAAAGCAAATGCCTTTAATTAACCTTGTTTACGCTTTTCTTAATTTGGCAGATATGCTACACAACCAATTTGGGAAAGACTATCCACTGGTGCTGAGCAGTGACTCCTTGTCCCAGGAAGTGCCTTACCTTGGAGGTGTAGGAGAGATGAACTTTTATGTGGAGGGCCTCAGGTTTCCTGACAAAGATTTCGACGGGCTCATCAGCATCAACCTCAGTCTGTTAGAGCCCATCTTTACAGTAAGACCTGCAACATGGCATCCACCATTTTACACATCTTTATTTTTACAGGGTTTTACAGTTTAATCTCATTTCTATTCAATATTTTATGTTAAACTATGCTGAGAGGCCCAGAATGAACTTTCATGCATATCAATAATATAACTTAACTAGATAGATTTTTATAAGTCAATTTGCTTCTAAATAAGCAAAGGTCAATTGCTGTGTCTGTGTCACTACTTGGAAATAACAAAATCTCTCTTTGAGTTAATTTGGTGTCTTATTATATTTAAGTGATCAAACGCAGATTCAGTGTAAACAGACATGAAGCTCAGCAGCCTCTCTCGTGTTTTGACAGGGACTTCCAGAGACGCCTATTTTCACAGACAAAGTTATGTTCAGAGTGGCACCCTGGATCATGACACCCAACACCCTCAAGCCTCTAGAGGTGTTTGTCTGCAGGTAAAAGCTGACTGGTGAATTATTAAGATAATGATGACAATAGATGTGTCAATAGGATGTTAGAGAGCTGCTATTTCAACAGCACACTCCCCTTAATTTTGACTCATACTCATGAATTTGCATTTTGCAAAAGATTTCTTAATGAGAATCACTTCTCTGTTTGTGGTTGTCTTCTCAGAACATCTGACAACCATCAATTCCTGAAAGGAATGAGAAACCTTGTAGCCAGGAGTGGGTACCAACTTAAGATTTGCCGCGAATACATGAACAGAGGAGATCGCTGGATGCAGGCAAGAAAACTAAATGCAAGCTTCGTGTCACACTTTCATGTGGAGCTTAGCTTTACCTGTGATAAACAATCATTTGATGTTTGCTCCTCATTCTCACCTTTTCTGTTTTTGGGAAGCTCCTCATTGGGATTACTTTTTATTTCTTTTTAAATGGAGTTTTCTTAGGAGTCTTTGTGTGTCTCACTTAGAGCTTTTAATCATGTGAAAACATGGGTGGGTGAGGCCCGCTGAGCCTTTGATTAAATCAAACATTCCAAAATATGAGTGCAAAGTATTGTTTTTAGAACTGCACTTTAACAGCAAATATTACTGGAACCACAACAGAAAATTGCAGAAGTCTTTGTGTGTCTCACTGAGAGCTTTTAATCATGTGAAATCATGCCCTCTGAGCCTTTGATTAAAGGCTGTACAACTTCATTTGAATTGACTGTCAATGAACTAATTTGAGAACCCAACCTCACATTAAATTTATGTTTCTACAGGCAATAAATATCATGGAGATTACAGCTACTTACGATTATCTCTTCAATCAAAATTCAAAAAAACATGTTATAAATTTTGGTAGAATGTGGAAAGCCTTAAGAGTGCCTGCGAATCCAACCAAACCAATAAGCCAAGTCATGAAAGGTTTATCTGACAGCAGCTACAGTCAGTATGTGGTTGTGTTTCACAATCCTTGCATGATGATACCAAAAAAATTAGAAAGAATTACAGGTATTATGTCTTCCTCATAGAAAGAGAGACACGTCTTAGAAAAAGAAAGAGGAACTGGAAATATGATAAGTCACACCACCAAGTTTATCTGGTAACTGTAATTATATTCATAATTATATCAGAGGGATCTTTCACAACCGCCCCGTCACAAGAAAGAGAAGTGAAACTTAGAAAAATTTGTCAAATTCACATAAAACATTTAGGCAAAAACTGAAAAAATATGTTAAATCCTCTGAATGAAAGAAAAAGTATTTAATTCTACAATTTTCTAGGACGAGCTGGAGTTTGGTTATATCGACGCACCACACCACCGGTTCCCTGTTGTTCTGGATTCCCCTCGAGATAGAGGACTCAAGGACTTTCCATATAAAGAGCTACTGGTGAGTGACGGATTCAGATTTCTCTTTAAATCTAATGTTTGGAGATATATAATGCTTTTAGAAATGGAAAAGCTTTTTGAGTTTTATCTCAACCAAATTCATGTCTTCAGGGACCCGACTTTGGATATGTGACAAGGGTGGCCAAGGATGTGAGCGGTCTGGACTCATTCGGTAATCTGGAGGTCAGTCCTCCCGTCACTGTGAACGGGAAAAACTATCCCCTGGGCAGAATTATCATTGGAGTGGCCTTTCCTACGTGAGTTTGCAACAGATTCAGAGATAAGCCCCTTACTTATTAAGAATATGAGTTATTCAGTCATTGCTTTGCAAATGATTAATAAATCCAGTTCCTTGTTGTAGGATGGCACAGTAAACAGAACATGTGACAGAAGACTTTCGTCATACAAACCGACATATTTGTCTTTCTTTAAGGGCAACTAAAGGACGGAACATGACCAAAGTAGTTCAAGACTTCCTGTGGGCCCAGAAGGTTCAGGAGCCCATTGCCTTATTTTCTGACTGGCTCGTTGTCGGCCACGTAGATGAATTCATGTCTTTTGTTCCTGCACCTGACAGAAAGGTAAATGTTTCCTCTTAAATAGACAAATAGAAATAGGGAGAATACAGGTGGAACAGGAAGCCTTTAGCTGTTACTAGCCCATACTGAAATGCTGTAACCTACACAGTGGGATTGCATAAACTCTCAGGATATGAAACAGCCAGTGTTGTCTTTGTCTCTTGTGTATCTGTTCACAGGGCTTCCGGCTGCTGCTGGCTAGCCCAGATGCGGCCTACAAACTATTCAGAGACTTACAGAACGATGGTCACGGACAAGCCAAAATGTTTGAGGGTAAGCCTGTCTTCAGCAATTTATCTGTGGCAAATCTACAATGTGTAATGAACAAATTCATAATAAAACTCCTGACACTCACTTCTACAATACTTCTACCATACTTTTAAAAAAGGTCGGAGAGATGAAGAACCAGTCACTTTGGATGAGATACTTAGTGATAGAAGTTTGCAAGCTGAAAATAACTACGTACAGGTGAGTCACATTATAAGATGAGACATATCAAAAAGTTGATAGACTAGTTCAATCTGTGAAAATCATAACATAAATTCTTGCAGCCATCTGCAGCTGTTATCTGCAGTATTTTCCCTTTATGTTTTTAGGAGAGACCGGAAACATGAGTAGAGAGAAGGGTATGATGTTGCAGTTATGTGGTGTGCATCTTAAAAAGTAAGGGCTAGACAGGCTAACCTGTCGCCACAAAGTTGGAATCACACTGTCGTGTGATATAATATGATATACTGTAGCATTAAGGTTACCCTTTGGAACTAAGGGACTTAACCCAAACAACCCAAAAACAGCCCACGTCATTATTCCTTCTCCACCAATCTTAACAGTTGACACTATGCATTCAGACAGCACTGGCATCAGCTAAACCCAGACTTGTCCATCAGAAAGCCAGTAAAGAATGATTGATCTCTCCAGAAAACACACTTGCTTTACATCATCCCAGATGACACTTGGCATTGGACATAGTGATTTTATTCTTGTGTGCCTCTGCTTTGCTGTGGAAACCCATGTCATGGAGCTCCTGACAAACTGTTATTGCACTGATGTTGCTTCCTGAAGTAGGTTGGTACTTGGTAGTGGATGATTTTTACTTGCTACATGCTTCAGCACTTGGCAGCCTCATTTTATGAGCTTGTGTGGCCTATCGCTTTACGATGAGCTGTTGTTGTTTGCACTTCACAATTAGCAGGGGTTTCCATATACTTTTGGTCACATAGTGTCTTTTTTTGTTTGAAGTCAAAGTAGCTTAAACAAAATGAATTTAAGTACTGGAGCATGACCTCCAAGTGAAAATCAAAGAAGTAATTATCTTTAAAATAAAACAGTTTATTGTGGTCAATTCTTTTGCATGCTACCAGCAAATTTGTTTACATAAACAATGCATGGTGTCTTTTTTACTGGTTACTCTCTCTCAGAGCTGCATCGACTGGAACAGGGATGTACTGAAGAGAGAGCTGGGCCTGGATGATGAGGACATCATTGACCTGCCAATCCTCTTCAAGTTCGAGGACGAGTACAGAGCAGTGGCTTACTACCCTGACATGGTAGGTTTGCCAGTAAACTGGCATATGACTTGGCTAATTTTCCAAAGCTTGTTTCCATTTTAGAGGCATTAAAGCACTCATCAGTTAACAAGATGTAAGTAACTCTAGGAGCTGATAGCACTTGTGGTTTTCACATGATCCGTCACGTTTCCAGGTGAACATGATTGTCTTGGGGAAAAACCTTGGCATCCCGAAGCCCTTCGGCCCCAAGGTGAATGGACGCTGTGCCCTGGAGGCTGAGATGTGCTCACTGATGGAGGGCTTGGGCCTCACGTGCACATTCATTGACGACTTCGCCTCTTACCACAAACTGCTGGGAGAGGTCCATTGTGGCTCCAATGTCCGCAGGGAACCGTTTGACTTCAAGTGGTGGAATCTGGAGATGTGAATGAAAACTGTATGGAGATTGGTTAGAGAGGCAGATAGAGGGCTTTATTTTCAAAAATTGTAAATTGTTTTGGAAAACCTATTTCATAGGAATGATTATGTTTGAAGAGGGATTTTTTTGTCAAAGCCTTACATTACCTCAATCATTTTTCAATAAGTGCCACTTTTTTTCTCCATATAATGTATGCCTAATTTCATACCAAAGTATTTGCAATAAGTAACAATCAACATTTATTAAGGAAACATAACCGCAGTGTTTTGATATATTGTTTGTATCTTCATCTTTATTAAACCTTTTTGTTGGCTTTATTTACAAAAAAAGGATGTAAAGCAATATTTACAAACAAATATTTTGAACAAGGGCTTAAGCAGACAAGAACAGAAATACAATCATTTGAATTGAGCACATAGAAGATTCGCTCCCAATCTGTTGTGGTTTGGATCGGCCATTGGCGTACAGTGCAAGCACAGTTAGATGAATGGAACCACATAGTGATGTGCAATAATAATACAGAGCCACAAGAGGGCGTAATCCATCTACTCAAGCATTTCCAGCCCAGAGGAAAATCATTTGAAATCATGTCCTTCAATTCATAATATTGACTTCAAAAGGCTGTAATACACAAATGTGTCATTATGAACTAAAAAGTGAACTAAGCCATTTTCCAGTAGAGTCAAATGCTGAATATTTTAATTTGTTCTGAGTGATTTGTAGCTATATGTATACATTAACAGGCTGTGTTTTGCATTTGTTTCCAGTGTCTTCAAATCTGTTGTAATTTCACATACTGTAAATGCTATCATTAATTCACTTTAGACAATAAATATCATGTCTGCTTCACTCTCATCACTGAAATAACAAAAAAAAAATCCTTGTGTCAGTTCTTTCCTTCATAACAAACTGAAGATAGGGAAAAGCCTCTCCACTCAGGAAAGGTGAGCTGTTTCAGACTCAGGTTTACTGTGGTCAGCAGTCAACACATTATCACCATTCGCTGCAGCAGATATGTACAAATAAATACATGTCTACCTTGTTTTACATTCAAGCCAGCTGGCAACGCAAAGCCTTTAAATATGACCCTCCTTCACAGCAGCTCATGTGACACAATCATGATAAAGGCAACTTCAAGACGAGTCACAGTGTAATTCATATTCAGCGACAAATCAGGTTTTTCAAAAGGTCACCATTTCGGTATAACTCTGAAAATGTAGTGCTTAGGTCACATATGTATATTACACTTTACAAATGAAGTAGGAAACTGGTTTTTGGCTCTCTATCAGCAATGTGCACTGCATCTGGAGATGTTGGCTGGTTTTCAATAAAACACAAATCACAGGGACAACACTTCTATGTCAAGCATGGCACCAGTGTACAGAGGAGAGTTTTTTTTGCAAGCAGATTTACACCATGCACAGTATCGTTGTATACACACCTGTACACAGACATCAAATCAACAAGTGGTGCGTGACAAAGAGCATTTTGGAGACAAACTTCTAAACAGCAGTACCTTGAATTGTGGATTGAGGATGCATGTTGCTGGTTGGGGCATTACAGTAATTCTGCTTTTTACTATAACCATATAGCATCAACAGTTATGTTAAAATATGTATTTTTTATCTACAGATTTACTGTTGTACAATTAGAATTTGAATTTAAAAATTGCAGATACATTTTTTGTAGTATATTTCATCCCTCACTCACCTAAGAAGAAGGTGATTGATGCTATTACAGCCACCAACAACCGCATCAAAGAAATGCCCTCCATCAAAAACGTGACAAATGTACGGAAGCTGTCGTAAAACACGACAAATATCCACTGCAGAATACTCAGAAGAATAGATCATTAATTAAACACAAAAACATGGCCCGACAGACAGCCACACAAACACACACTCAGCACATCAAAGTTGGACCCATGTACAATATCACAGTGGGATGTGAGGTTGACATTAAAAAATAAACCATTTTCCTTTCTAGTACAACTCTCCTCTCTGCAGACCCACTGTTTCACAAGCTAAATGGTTTGATTGGTTTCTTTCATCGTGCTTTCAGTCACAAGATTAAACCTTCATTCAAATCCTGATCTTTAAAAGAGGGCAAACAAGGTTTTGGAGCTTACTGGCCTGAAGAATGAGCAGGCGGGCAGAGTTATTCTGTTAAACCAGCTGACAGATGACAGTCAGTAGTGATGCTGCGTGGGTGCGGAGGTCTCTTTTCCTTTGCCTTGAGCTTTCAAGAAGGGTGCCAGATGGAGCTGGAATGGAGGCTATAGGTACATGTCCATGGAGCGAGGTGTCTGTCATGACAGGCAGCAGATCCATGCCAAACATACAAAGGAAGATCAGTCAGTCTCTTCATCTGGCTTCTAACTCCTGCTCCTGTTCTGCGTCTGTGTTTGAGTTCACATGCCCTTGGCTCGTTTTTGGCAAGATGTGCCTCTTGAGGGAAAGCTGAGACAGAGAAAGGGAAATGGGAGAGATACACAGATGAACATAAAAGAAGAGAAAGTGAGTGAAGGGTAAAAAGATGAGGAGAGAGAGGAAAACAGCCTAAAAAAGATAAAGAAAGATATCTTTGCAGTCGTGCTGTCATTAAAGGATATGCTCACAATTTTTCAAGTTTGTCTTAAAACAATAGTCAGGTTTTGCTTGCTGTCATGATTCCTCCCATTTATATTGACCATTAGAAGATCCCTAAGTTTTGAGCAAAAATGTATTTAAAACTTTATCTGAAGATAATATAAGGAGCTTGTCAAATAAAAAATCTTCAACAGTTCCAGTCGTTTTAGTTAAACAGTCCCTCTTTTTGTGTCTCGACGGACAGTATTTTCCTGTTCAGCTGCATAATATGGCACTAAAAAATTGGTAACTTTGAAAGATATTGACTTGATTTGACTAAGTTGGACAGCTGAAGCCTCATATTAGCTTCAAATAAACTCTTAAATACATTTTTGCACAGACGGAGGGCTGGGGATTTTGTCCCCCATCAGTTACATTTAAAGTGCATCATGAAGGGGTCTCTTAGTGGCCAGTATGAACAGGAGGAATGATTACAGCAAGAAAAACATGTCAATGTTCATTTAAGCACCTGACTATTGTTTTAGGCCAGACTTGAAAAATTGCAAACCTATACTTTAATTAACATATCAACGTTATGTCCAACCTGAAAATGGATGTCGATGTAGTGATCAGTGGGGCGTGGCTAACAGTTCTGCATACACACAAGGAGAGATGATGACATCGTTAATATCAACATATGCAATAAAAGAGTATCCATAACAACCAGATATATCAAATAGACCAAGCAGCAAATCCTCACACCTATGAAACTGGCACCGATGAATTTGTGGTCTTTCTGCTGAATACTTTCATTGTTAATCAAACTGTTATTGACAAAACAATCTCACCTCAAGATCCATTTAGTAACTGTTTTGAAGCTTTCGACATCTTCATCCATGTTGTTTTAAAAAGATGATTTTAGAGTGCTCAGAAACAATGGCAATGTGAACATCTACTATCATGTGACAGGATCGAAAGCCCCAGAAAAGCTACTAAACGGACCCTGAGGAAACAATGAACTTTGAATCTCAATAAGATAATTGAGTACTACATCAGAGGGAACACTCATTCGAGTGACGTTGTAAAATCTCCACATGCAACGACACCATCTGAGTGTCACCTAATGACTGACGCCAAGCACTTTGTCTCACCGCTGAGAACTTGTGCTCCTGCGGGGGGCGCTCTGTCTTGGGCCGGCTGTCTGTCGCTTTTGGCTCTGACGCCTTCACTCCGTCAGGTTGCTGCTGAGGACGAGAAGCTGCTGGGAGGGAGGCGACAGATGTGTTGCTGTCATGGTTAATAAACTCAAGCACATAATGCTGCCAGCTGTTCTAGCCAAAAAAAGGATACCCCAGCATCCAAAAGATTAATGGTTCAGGGTGAATCATTAGTGACAGAAAAAAAAAGTGCAGCATAACAGAAGTTGTGTGGGAATCATAGATAACGTTGTAATTTTTAGGCATAGTGAACTTCACTCATTTAAGAAGAGTCAGAGCTCTTTTTTCGCAGGCCTTCTGTTGCTGGCACTGAGCTGGACTGGTGCACTCATCACTGAAGGGCACTCAAATATTAATTGCTCAGGAAGCAGAGAGTGTTATTCTTAAATATGCCTCATCTAGATTTTCCCCCAGATACTCTGGATGTGTGAAACAGTCGACCTTTTAGTAACTTGTCTGCTTCCCACACCTTCAGGCTATCACTGGCCTAGTAATATGAGGAGCCCTTTCCTCTTCTTCTATTTAACTCACCTGAAAAACCTCCCTGGCTGGTACTGCACGCACTGTCCTCCACCCCAGAGCTGTACCCAAATGAGTCTCTCTTCAGTGGCGTAACAGAGGATACACTTTCCTGCAGGAGTGGTAAAAGGAAGTTAGAAATATTTCCTTTTTTTACCAACAATACAAGATACCAACAACAAGAACAAGCAATTTGGTGTCTGACAGGGAACATAATCAGAATCATAGCTCTACTCTGCGGCTGTATATGCATTTACTTTTTTTTCTTTTGTTTTTGAATACAAAATGGCGAAAGAAACACATGGACCTAGTAATATGCATTTCTATGCAATACATTTTGAAACCTGTCATTACTGGGATGTGGTGAAATCCATCAAACCATCTCACATCCTTTCAGCTGTTCAGGTAACAGCGAACAACAAAGAAAAAAACAAATAAAATTAGTTAAACAAATGGTAATATAAACATGTCATCAACTGGGAGAGGTTGCCTGCTGTTTTGGATTAGGGAAGAGACATGCACTTTAATGATGTGTTATCACTCTCTACCCACCAGTCCAGTGTCGTACTCCTCCTCGGCCTCATGCTCGTTCTCGTGCTCCTCCACAACGCTGGCAAAGCTGCTGGCGTTGGAGGAGGAGCGGGAAAGGTCCTGAGCCTCGGGGATGGACGGCGCCCTGCAACACATCGCCAAACTACACACCTGGGTCACTCTGACCGCACAAACGCCTGTGTTTCCCTTACATTGAATTTATTTGGGCGGCATGATCACAATGGTCTTTTTTCCATTTTTGTGTTTATTATTTTTCATTTCAAGAGTCAAATTAATTCAGCATCTTTGTTCCGCATCTATTCCCCTTAGATAGTAGACAGAGGTGTGTTTGCATCTGTGTCAGATATCTTGTCTCAGATTAACTCAGGTATATGCATGTACCTAATCTTCTAAAGATTAAGCGTGCACTGACTTAATTATGACTGAGAACATTACTTAACAACATTATGCATTGCACAATCCCCATGTTTATGCATGATGTAAATACAAAGTCAAAAATGTATTCTACCCTTTCATCTAAACTAGACATTTAAATCAAACCTGTCATGTGGGTAATGTCTGTAAAATGAGAGATGACAAATTAACAAGCTACATTTGGAAAATAATTTGAGAAAAAATAACCAGAAAGGGACATTTTGAAATGGGACATGTAAATGCTTCAGCATGTTGCATTACAAATGCTAGAAAGCATTAGAAACTAGGCTTTTAAGGTGGATGCTCGAGGAGATAATCAGTTTTTTCAATGTATACAAATGCAACCCCACACATCTAAGGCATAAACCACCACAAATAACTTCCCAATTTGCAGGAATATTATATTGTATAAGATAAGATCATATATTTAAATAATAGTCACCTGTTCTTAGTAGCAGCAAACTCTGGAGAACTATGATTGGAGGAGTTGTCTGATTTGTTTTCCTGTGACAAGAGGCTGCTGTCCGGTAACCTCTGGGTGCTGGGTGACACCTCCCGGCTTCAGGGACGGAGATTGGGATGGAGATTGAGACATCAAAATACTGTAAGTTAATGTTACAACACATGCACATTACCTGATCAGAAAAAGTGGTCTTAAAGTGCCACAATCCACAACCTGAGACTTGACTATTGTTGACATTTTAGTTGACCTTTTAGAACTAAATGTGACAAAAACCAAGAAAGTGTTCTTTGATTTTAGCTGTCACCACTACACCGCAGGCAACAATGTGATTACTGGCCAAGAGGTAGAAATCACAGAGTCTTATGAGTACTTTGGTACTACAGTAGACAATAAGTTAACCTTTGACAGCAATACTTACATGATCTATAAAAAAACCCAGCAGCATCTACTTTGAGGAAGCTGGTCAAGTTTCATGTCGATAGATCTTTTAATGAATCAGTTCTTACATTCACTTTTACCTGTTAGTATACTTCCCTCACTGTCTAAAAGAAAATGGTCTAGGGTGGTAAATATCTGCAGAAAAATCACTGGTATTAAACAGAAAAGTCTGTTCTATATAGCAAACCATTGTTAAAGAAAGCATCTGTCTATCTGGTCTGACAGCTCCTATCTCCTACATCCAGAGACAGTAATATTCCATGGATTTAAACCTCATATAAGTAAGTAATTAGTATTAAGCATAATCCATTAGGTGATTTTGGTTGCTATGAAGCTCCTGTTCAGTTGTTACAACCCAGAAATCATGTAACATTTTAATAGTTCTGTAATTCAAGAAACACCAAAGCACAACAAACAGCGTAAATCATTCATAATCCCCTTTCTTAATCAAGACAGCTATCCAACAAGAGCCTGTATCTTCCACAGTGTATCTTCCATTAGCTGAATTCCTCATTTTAATGTCCTTGTTTCCATCTGTTGCAACACTACTCTCTCCTCACTACCCACTCCCTGCTTATCAGTTCTGCTCCGTCCTCTCACCTCCTCTCTTGGACCTCCTGGATGTTCTCGATGCCAATGGCGCTGCTGCGACGGGAGCTGAAGGGCCCAGACTTTTTCCTGGTTGGGCTTTTTCCAGGAATTATCAATGACTGACAGCAGGTAGGGAGAGGAAAGTCAGACACACTATGGGGACAGTGTAACCGTTTCACAACCACAGTAGAAATGAAATACAGTACATGACAAGGTAGGCTACTGGAAGTATCTACATGTAAAATATATGTACTGTGAAGAAATTATGAACTGATGGACTGATGATGTAATGACACATTTGGCAACATGTTTTACAAATCCATGATGCAGTGGGCTTCAGACAGGAATTTATTTTATATTAACACACAAGTTAAGATAGATTTTCAGATTAATTCTCTTATTTTAACTTTTATATCAGGCTTTAGCGCCTTTTTTCCCTTTAGAAAGCCTTCTGCTGGGTTTTCTATTTAGTTATGATTTAAGTATTGAGGTCAGATTGAAGAGTTTACTTGTTCAAATTTCAAAATGTCTGGTACACACTTCTAATTTAAGATGCGGTATGATTCATCATGAGTTACTATGTATAAGAACATAAGTGGGAGTCTGCGCACCATTTTCTTTACTGACGTTATTGCTTTTATCTCAAAGTGTTTGATAACAACTTTAAAAGTCAAATGAAGTGAAGGAATTCATGCATGAGGCCCTGAGATCTGCTGCCATGGAAAGCATAACATGAAACAAGAAAACAGGAATCATTAAAAATGAAATCATCTAACTGTAAAAAGTATTTACAATACAGGAAGGATTTAGGCCAAAGTAAATGAGCTATAGCATCTCTCAGTCCATGATAAATCATTCCCTCTGTCATAATACATGAATGCAAGGGGGTTTAGTCACTGTATGAATCAATGAAATGAATGAAATTATAATTAAAACTATAACTAAGCAAATGGCATAATTTATTAAACCTACATATCAGAAAATCTCTCACAGCCACAGGAACTAAAACATTGAGCAGGCACATTTGACTCTAAAAACTACTAATTGTACACTCACATGATAAAAAGACATTAGAAAAGTTAAGACCAGAGACAAAAAAAATAGTAAACAAGAAGGGAGAAAATATACATGAACCTCTTCTATGGTTCCTATCCCTATGGCACTGCCTCGCCGTCCATATTTACTGGGACTTTTCCCTGGGACAAGCAATGACTTAGGACCAACAAGGCAGGGCAGGGGAAGCAGAGAGAGAAAAGAGATGATAGATTGAAAAAGCAGGAGGGGTAAAGAAAAGAAAAGAATACATCATAAGATCTCATGCGCACAACACACAGAATTTCAACAACACGGTGCAAAAGAGCTTAAAAAGGAGCTCACAGCATGACTTAATAGAGGACACATGATATTAAAATAACAGTGAGAAGCTTTTTGGAGCAAAAGCAGCCTGGGGTTCGACACAGGAGGGCACAGCAGTAGATGACAGCAGTAAGAGGGCCACCGAGGTAGCAGGCATGTCAGCAGTTTCTGCCCTGAAGGATACAGGTCGGTTTAGTGATGCATTCAGAAGTAACAAAAGGGCAAAGAGGACACAATCCAAATGGGTAGCTTTTAGAAAACTTTAATTCTTTCAGAATTGGGGTTAATTTAATTCTAATTCAAAATATCGTCAATAACCAAATTCCACACTGCAAATGAACTGAGTTGAAACATAATCAACCCCACCTTTGAAAGAAATACAAACAGGACAGTGAGCTTCTTATATTTGTGGCTTGTGCCATGCATATACTACAGCGACACATGCACATATACACGACTGCGTAGAGAAGTTATAACATTTACAGGAGGGTGCAGTCATGACAAAAGCACATTAAAGAGGGAGGGAGTCTGGGTAGTCAAACAGCTGCTACACTGAGCTCACTTCAAGACCCAGGACAGAGACTAAACCGGGGCTCACAAACAATCAGAGTCACCTTGTACTGAGGAAGGAAATTGTTGAATTCATTCCACAATGGACACACTATTTTTTTTTTTAATACTAGATTTTTAACTGTCACACTATGGGGTGATGAGGATTCTCTCAACAGATGAGAATGGATGAAATGCTGAGAATGAATTATGCTGTTAATTTTCCAAACAAAAAAACTTGTCATTAATAGGAACTCTATAAGCTGTAAATGGAAAAAAGGTAATCAGTGAAAGCTGCTTTAGTACAAAGCAAGAATGAATTTAAAATGTCAGGAATGAAAGCGAGCGCTTTGATGTTAAACTACTGATGTAAGTAAAGTGTTAAAATGCTGCTGGTAAGAAAGAACCGGGGTTAGAGGTGTGCGTATGTGTATTTACCCACTGCTGTGAAAAGGTAGAAATACTGTAGAAATTTTGTATCATGAATGTATGTGTTGGGTGGGCATCATATGTGAACCAAACTGCGTTACTTACAATCCCTGGGGTTTTGGGGCTCTCTGCGGGATTGTGGGTAAAGCTGCCACTGTGACTAGTGGAGACTGTGTGTGACTTCTTGTTACTGAGGCCCATGGCGTCCATAGACTGGCTTCTGCTGCGGATGACCCGCTACAGAGAGAAACGAGGAGATACTGTCAGTGGATCCACTTTGATACTATGTGGAAACGCAACACACTGACCAATATTTCAAGGCATTATATACCACACACGTACAGTATATATGAATCTATGCTCAAATTAAGTCCAAATTAAGTCCATTTCAAATGCGGATGTACTGTACATGTGCATATTAGTAAATAAATACACACAGTGTGTTTTATTCCCACTGTTATTTCACAAATTTTGGTCATAATCACTGGAACATATTGACTAATATGTTCCTAATTATATTACGTATGCAGATATATTTTATGCATTGTCAGAAATGTTCATTTTTTTAATAGACTGCTCCATTTGGCCAATTATTTTTAAATAAATATTTAGTTTTGTCTACTGCTACTCATACTGTCAATATGACTACATACTGAACCTATTTCGAAGAGCTTATACATGTGATCACTGTAGAATAAACGTGATGAATTTCTGAGGGCACAAATGTG
Organism: Thunnus maccoyii; assembly: GCF_910596095.1. Taxonomy (NCBI): domain Eukaryota; kingdom Metazoa; phylum Chordata; class Actinopteri; order Scombriformes; family Scombridae; genus Thunnus; species Thunnus maccoyii. Next base: position 26,824,382 of record NC_056535.1, on the reverse strand, counting down.
TTTAATGTGTCTGTATTTGTGTGTGCACATGTACATATACATGTTTGTATGCAGGAATATTTTTGAACACTTAGGGGCAGTGCAGGTCAACAGGCAGGAGGGAGAGACTGCGTGAAAGAAATGTAGGTTCACAGAAGGTCGAGATGAGTGTAGGCTTTGAAGTGTAGGAGGATGAAACCGCATTTCCTATGTACTGAGTCGTCATTCAACAAAGGTGAGTCTATAGTGGGGTTTTATGTCATGGGAGGGGGAGATGAGACACAGCGTGAGCAAGGGAGACCAGGACTATGAGAGAAAGTAGGAGAGACAGCAGGACGGCAGAATCTACACAGCTTGACAGAGGCAGAGAGAGAGAGAGAGAGAAAGAGAGAGAGCGTGTGGCATCTTTGCACATGTAATTTGTGGAGGTGTGAAAGAGAGAAGGAGAGGCGGCACGATAGCTCTCGACAGGTAGAAAGAAAAAGAGAGAGAGGATTTGTGGGATGGTATGGGAAACAGATGGATCCAAAGAGACAACAGAGAGACAGAGAGACTGAGATAAAAGTGGATTCATTTCTCTCACATTGCAGAGAAATACAGAAAAGATGGCTGAGAACTAGTCAGCGACTCAGAGAAAAGAGGAAAAACAGCAAGGGAACACTTGCCCATGGGGAGACATGCAAACTGCATCATCAGCTCCCTAATGAGGGGTCATTAAATCGTTCATCAGGCACACACAATCACAGCTCCCACTGCTGTGCCTCAGCGGCTGGGCTACGCTCCACCACCCCTAATGGTCATTGATGGAGCACTCTCAGTCAGTGCCCTTCATACACAACAGGATGCTTCCCAGTCTCAAAACCACACCATCATGTGAAAACACACCGAGTTCAGCAGTCCAAGCCAAGTGAGGGAATCAAATGCCACAGGACTGGTCCTTTGAGATACTGACAATTTTTTATGCTTTGTTTTCTCATGTGTGAATACCCAGAATCCCAGCCAAGAGACAGGGGAGGAAAAAAAAGCATCCTAAAAGTTTCTCCACTCATTACCATTCTCTCTCATGCATGTGGAGTTGCAGATTAACAGTGCGTCTCATCAAATGAGGGATGGAGCTGTACCTTAAAGGATTCAAAGAAGCCTCCTCCTCCTCCTCCGCCTCCGTTCTCCAGCTTATCTTCATCTCCACCCATACCCATCATGGATTGGCTGTTGATGTGCAGCTCCTCATACAGAGTCTCCAACAGGGCTGAACGTGTACGCTCCTGAAACCAAACAACAAGGACAGTTCACACAAGTACTGGCACTTATCTGAAATTTGACAGATGCAAATTAGTTAGTGATTTAAAATTAAATCATGTGGTTAGCACAGAAGAAAATGATACAACATCACCACATCAGGATGTTAAACATCAGGACTAGAGCTCATTTGCTTTGTGGTTGGTTGAGAAAGCATAGATGAAATAAATCTATGTTGTCACTTGAAATTACTTCCTTTGAAGAATACAGCCAGCAGGATGCACATCTATGCAGGTGTGTGCTTATGTGTGCACACATGTACACACACACTACAAGTATTCACACCTCCATGCCGATGTTTGCATTGTAACACTCTTCTCACCTCTAGCTTGGCAAACTTCTCAGCCTTGTAGCAGGCGTACTCCGCATTGATGAGCTTGGTGAAGAGGAACTCACGCAACTCTGGGCCCTGAGGAAGGCATACATAGAGAAGAGAATGCAGAGTGAAGGAAGGTTTATGATGTCTGCTTGTAAAGTGGAATTTACTTTGTGCACTGGTGTGACCACTGACCTTTTTGAAGATGGCAGGGTCAGGCAGAGCAGGCCCAAAGAAAGGTACATCATCCCTCGCTGTCACAGACATCTGGAGGAGAGAGGAGAGCTCAGATGACCAGAGGCTATGAAACCCCTTTGCGAGACACACTGTGATACATGATACATATCACTGGTGACACTTTTAAAAAAGACACACAGAAGAATACAAGCTCCTGAATAATGAATGAGTGAATGCAAAAAGGGTTTTACAGGTCACACATGTCCTCAAAACCAACCTTGTAGGTGACATTGTCTGTACAAGCGTTCTCCACCTGCACCACCACATATGCATGCAGGAAGTTGGACTGGATCATGTCTGGTACAAAGGGTGTGTTCTCCTCCTGGAACACGATGGCCACAATGTCGTTGCCTATGTGCCTCTTCCTCTGCAGCTGGATGACACAGATAAACAAAACTAACAAGAGCAGACACATCTTTAATAACCAGTTAGAGAATCACAAACACAGGTCTGTCTGTCACAGAATCACTTCAAGGATTTGCACTGAAAGATTGACTGGGAATAAATATAGCACACCTATTAACTGACTGTTTTTGTGAATTGCTACTGTGACACCAGTTAAAGTTGATCCAGTGCTGTATCATGTCTTCATTGGTATTTTGTTAAAAGTCCCTATACACTGAATGTAGCCATGACTATGCTTGAATAATTTAGATCCAAGCTTTCAAAGGCTGTTGATGGTGTGAACATGAATGAACCTGAATACCAGTGGAGGCAACACAAAGTAAAACAGAAATAGTTAATGATAATACAAATGGCTGAGTGTTAGTGACCAAAATCATTGCTGTTGAATGGCTGTATTCTCCTTGTTGCCAAAAAGCTCGAAGTAACCAGAAGGACATTCGTGCACTTGGAGGACGGAGCGCCTGATATTAAAATTTTATCCAAGCAATATCTTTTAAAAAGCTTGGTGTTTGCCAAGCATTAGGGGCTTCTTCCTCTGCTGAAACATGAATCGATGTCTTCACCTTGTTGCCTTTCGCTAAGAACTCTTATTTCGGGCTTGCAAGCTCACATAAATATGAGAGAACATATGACTTTTCTGTCTTCATTGGGGTGAATTTCTTGTTTGAGACTTGTTAAATGTTGTCCAGAAATGTCGCAATCAAACAGTAAAATACTCAAAAAATACTATGATGCTGGAAGAACGTCAAAATGAATTCTGTTCAGCCCACCAAAATAGATTCTTATCATGGAGACAGTGTGACCCAGGCCTTTCAACAGCATGTGAGTGGAAGCACATTTATCAGATTTTGCAACCAGATAGAGTTTGGTGATAAACAGAAATGCTCAGTGAAGACAGTCTTGGCAAAAACAGACCCAGCTCCCGTGTTGCTCCTCAGTAAAAGCCTCCAACATCGTGACACCTGCTCAGCAACAGCGAGCGTTGATTACCCTCCATCAATCATCATGCTATTTAGCACTACACTAGTACTGCCTTTTAACAAAGCCACTTCACATTTGGTGATATTGACTTTAGTGTTAGCTGGTGCTGCTATAAAATGTCTCAAGAGTAGATCAATTGTGGGCACAGTACAACACAGCAAATATTTAATCTGGGCTTTATATATGATTCTTTTCCAGTATATCAGCCCGATTACTTTACAGCCTCTGTCTGTTATGTCATTCTGTTTGTTCACATAAGAGCAATCAACCATCTGTTTCAGGCTTGTTGAAGTTATAACAGCCATACATATGCCATACACATTAAGTACATGCCTAATGAATAGAAAATGTTTTAAATACTCAAAAAGACGATGAAATTCTGGGTACTTTTTTTGTCAAAAATGTACCTTTTCCCATTTTGAAGAAATGTCTTAGCATGTAAGACAGTGGTGAAGGCTGAAAGGGGAACAGGATACATGTGGCTGCAAAAGCAGAGCGGCCGGGTTACTACTGCATCATCCCTGAGCTTACTGGCTGTCAGATTTAATATTTACTCACACAAGGGCTTTCTGAACCCAGATAGCTGAATAACATTCATCCCACTTTCTCTGTGCAGATGGACTGCGTAACTCGAGCGTCATCACGGACAGTTAGACACTTAAAATGAACTCAGCAAGCGTGGGTCTGGATTGAGACACATGACATCTGTTAATGCTGTATATCCGCTCAAATCAGATCAAATTCAGTCAAATCAGGCTCCATTAATTCTGCGCTTTCTCCATCCTGAAATAATGCTATGTTATTATGGCTGCACCTTGCCTCCTTTTCTCGAGTTCCCTCATGAATCATCCCATGTGGGTGTTGTTTATGTCTTCTGTTTCTCTTCATGCCTTGGCAATATGGACAGTCTGTGCAGGGTTACTGTGGTAACTAAGTTCAAACCACTCTGAGAGGCAGCGAAGAGCAGCTGAGGACTAATGCAAGCTTATTGCAACATGGTGTCAAAGAAGTCTTCAGCTTCAAAACTACAGTAACTAAAGTGCCAGAAGATAAAACTGCAATGTGTGGAAATGACAACCCTCAAAAAATGATGTTTCTCTAGGACAGGAGAGTAAGTGAGGACATCAAACCTGCAAACCTACATTTCAGTAATATCTGTGGCACACTTGTAAAGCACAAGTAGGGATTTAAAGGTAAAGTAAAAGTTCTTGAATATTCCATTTATGATTTTAGTTATCACTTCGCACCTCAGAACTAGGGCAATTACAGATTATAATTATTCGTCTTACTTAATCAACACTTTGGATTTCAACCACCCTGACTCATTAGCTTCTGCTGCTGCTACAGTCCGACACATGAAGAAGTCACAAGAAGAGACCTTTACAAATCAATTAGTCGAGGATATTGAAAACTGTGCTGAAACAGCTATTAGTTACCCTGTTAATTAATCACTGGAATGTAACTATACCTGCTGCGAGTCTCCCTCTGTGTAAGGCAGCTTGGTGGACACATGGAACATAATCTCCTTATTATGGAAACTTGTGTAGTAAGATTCTGTCCCCGTCTGCCCGTGAGTGACATCCAGCCCACCCCGAAACCTGGAGAAGAAAAGGAGAAGCAGAAAGAGGAGATTTAAGGGCAGAAGCATGAAAAAGAAAGAGAATAAAATGATAGGAGATGGCAAGGAGGGGATTGAGGTGACCAACTAAGAGCAAGATAGAGAAGAACAAAGCAGTGTTAGGAGTGGAACATAAGTACGTGCCGTCAGAACACCCGGTCCTTCTACGCTCATTCATCACTGAGGGAATGCCAAGGGCACTTCTTCTGCCTATTCAATCATGATGTCAGCAACACTACAAATATCAGGACACTCTAACTCGCTTTTTCAGGGATTAATTTAAAGCCAAGTCTGATCAATAGCAAAATGAATGATGGCCCGCTTCTGACAAGACATGATGTAGAGCGCTATACTAAGAATGAACCAAAAAGCGCTTAGTCTGCTGTTGAGAAATAGGAAGGGAATTGAACTGAAAAACATCCAAACCCTTTAAAGTCATGAAGCTCGATCTTGTGGCCCAGAAATTCCAAGAACTCGACAAAGGCAGGGCTTTCTTCCATGTTGCCAAACAGCTCCTCCTCTGATGTCTGTAAGGAGGAAGTGAAGGACATTTTCAGGAGGAGTGACTTCAAAAGCAAAGATTAGGAGCAGTATCTCCGCAGTGTACACACCTGGCCAAACTTTTGATAAATAACCCCAAATTTGAAGTTATTGCTGATCACATGCTCATCAAAGGTGACAATGAGCCTTGATGCCTGAGGACGAGAGGGTAAAGTGTCCAGTAAGTTACATGGAGGTAAGTGCCAAGAGAAATAATTATAATTGAAAAATATCACAATGAAAAATAGGGCCTACCTTTGGGTAGAGGACAGGGTAAAACCTATCCACGTTTACCTCTTCACAAACAAGCTGTAAGTGAAAAGGTACGTTTTAATTATACTGTATGCAGAAAAATATTTTTATGACAATCTTTTTGGCACAATATCAACTGCCTACCTTGGCCATCTGAACCACATTGGGGAACTCGGTAAGGCAGGAGATGGGAATCACATCATGGTGGGTTTTTAGCTTGGTGCTGAAAGTCAAACAGCTTGAAAAGTCAACATGCTCGCTGTTTTATTACTAATCCAAATCAATTCTCCTGCTTTAATGGTTTCTTTCTTTGATGCTTTCTTGCAGTCATGCAAGTGAATCACAAATTCCAAGGGGACCTTTCCAATAGATGCTGTGTGGAGCTGGGAACATAATGGTCTTTACACTTCATGTATTTGTGCAAAGATTGCTTATGAGAAAGTCAAATTACTTTTCTAGGGGGTCACTGATCTATCCAAAGAGGAAAAGCCAGTGAGTTCTACAAAGTGATCTATGTGTAGAAAGTCAGAACAATTGATAGTAGCTCACATTTAGTGAGATAATTACTGGAGTACTTTAAATTACTTAACAATTATTCTCAGGGGTTAGTTATACAGCAGCCACTTAGTGTATTGACCAATGCAGGATCGCATACACTGTTCACATCCTTGTTGCCCCAAAAGCATCACAATACAATTGCCACAACTGTTCACTAAATCGAAAAAATGTACATTTAGAGAAAACGCTGAATTTCAAGGCAACAAACAAGCCACAAAATGCTGATAATTGACTGCTCCCCAAGCCCCTCCCATGAACACCGATTGTCCAATCATAGCTTAGCAACCATAACTAGGCACCGCAGGTAAGCTTCAGATTTCCTCACATGCTGAAGTGGTGTGCATGGGCCTGTAATAAGAGCAACAATTTTGAGCCTTTCCAAAAACATAAGTGTGTAAGGAATGGATTTTTATTGGATTTGGGGAAGTTTACACTCCAGCAACCCAAGCCAATTATTTCCTGAGATAGCGTTACATTTGCCAAACACAGTGGTTAGTCCTAAAAGCAGTTTCGCTTAAAAAGTGAAAACATACTGAGAGTGTAAGCTAAGCAGCCACACAGGGTTAGACTATAATCCAAGTTATCATACTAAGATGAACCATCTCTACACTGCAATACAAGAACAATGCTTATTTTTCATTTCCATATCTAACTAATGGATGCTGACCGTTTGACCCGGGACATACAGCTTTAGCCTCAGTCTTTTAGCACAATATCCTCTGAGTTATCAAATGTATTTTTAAGACCCCTTTGACAAGATTCTTGTTTTAAAACCAATCAGCTGGAAACATTAGAAGGTCAGTTTTCAATCAATTCATGGAGCTAAAGTTATCCTCATTAGCTAGCTAGCTACAACTGTTAAAATCTGCGAGTAACAGTTGCCATTTTAAACAGAAGAATCCAAACACTAAACAACTTTTAAGAATATAAACTTAAAGAATATAAGTTGGTGTTTTTGCTGTGTATAGTGTATTAATGGTAAAATTTTAAAAAAGGCTAGTGTAGATCTTTGCATACAGTCAGTACTTTAAATATGGACTGTGAGTCAGTGCGTGTGACTACAACAGCTGAGGGGAGTGAGTTTGACTGGGGTGATGGAGTGAGTGTGGGTGGTGCCCACCCAATGGAAAACATCACCAGGTAAAAAATGTTGAGGGCTGAGTGACTGTTACCTCGCTACATACTCATCCACTCTAAAGCTCCATTAACAAAGAGGGAATGCAGCTATTAAAATCTGGAGTGGAGTCTCTCGGGTGCTAAAATTAATTCACAGGTTATGTGGTGCATTGAGTTCTGCCTCTCTCCCCCTCGTCTGTCTTTAGCCGAGTGTGAAGGAGGAGAGCATTTCAGAGAGTGAGTACGAGGTTGGGTGGGTGGGAGGCATTATACTTGTACAACACGAATGAATAGTGTGCTGATTGTTGAGCACTTTGTGGCACAGTTTTTTACGTCAATATTTATAGGGAGAGGCTTGAGTGCTGTACCACACAAACATTTGAACGCTTATATTTGTACTCACAGTATTACACAACGATTAGAACATAAATGACTAACACACATCTCTATTGGACTCAGGGACATGTTTTGTTGTGTTTCTAAGGATACGAAAGCAGCATCTTTTGCTAATCTATGATTGTCTTCTTATTTCAACAGATTAATTGAATTATTTCAATTAATTTTCATTAGATTCATTCATTATTTACTTAATAAAAAAACATGAATAAAACTATTTCCTGGCAAGCCGAGATATTACATTTATATACTACTAAATTGCAGCAGCAAATAAATATTTTACAGGAAATGTAATACCGCCTAAATCACAATGTGTCTGTAACCTGACACGCCAGATGGTTTGTTATATAGAACCATCTGAGAAGTCATCTCGAAATTGTTTGGAAACGGGCAGGCACTTTCAAAAAAATACTTGGCAGGTGATTGGATGAACCATCTGTCTATCACCGTCTTACCTTGCGAGCCAGCTGGATTCGTGACACTGATTGGTACAAGCCTGACAAAATGTATTCTCACGTGATCTTGTGGATGACGTGATCTCACGAATCCAGCTGCCTCACAAGGTAAACGTATCTGGGAAGTTCTGCCAAACCAATGTTCAGTGACAACATATTTCATTTTTTGCGTCAAAGTATCCAATCGTACTAAACTTTTTTATAGTTATGTGTTTAAGCACCAGCAGAACTTGGTTAAAGTTTGGAAAAGATCATGGCTGGTTTAAAAAAGTCCACAGTGAATTGAAGTACAACAGGTTTATTAACATTGAACTAAAATCACAGTCTTTCACTAACGTTGCACTTCATGACCTGTGTACAGAATTCAGGCAGCGATTACATTGGCCAACACAAAGTAACTGAGTAAACAATTTAGACATATATAGACATAATTTATAGGAGAAAGGGTTGTTCTGAACTATTTATTGTGACATAACTGCAGGTTATGAGAAGCAGGACTAGTTGTGATGAAAACCTTATTTTTCACGTCACTGTGACTTCAACAAAGACCAACAGAAGCTCAATGGAACAAATGTCCACCTAGTCAGGTATTATGAAGCACTTTCTATAATGGAATTGTTTAAATAGCATATTTCACAAACAAGATACTGTTAATGAGCCAATTTCATGTTGTAGAAGACAGATAAGCACATTCATAAAAGTAACAATCCTTTTAACAATAGTGGTGTGGACATTGTTTGCCTGTGTAATATAAGCAGCACAAATGTGAAGTCATATCTAACTGAAGATGAAACTGATGGGAACAGTTATTTGGTGGCTTGTGACGTTACGCTGAAGCATAGCCTATTAATAGCAATCAAATTGTGAAATACTTTTTAATTCATCACTGTGGGAATGCTCTTCTTCCTGTGAGTCATTATTACTCAACTCAAAGTTATTCACAATGGGGAAAAAAACAACAAAAAAAAAACTTAATCAACCCAGAACAGTCAAGTCATGGGTGGAAAGACTGTATGGAATTGTTCTGTTTGGGAAAATTATGTGTATATGCCAAAAATCACAGCATTACATGGATGTTTGAAGCCATGATTGTTGCAGGGTTATGGGAAGAAAGCTGCATTGCAGAGAGGAAAATAGAAAGAGAGACCAGAAAAAGGAAAAGGGGATAAAGGCAAAGACAAATTGCGCCGGATATTGAAAAGGCAAGGACCATGAAGACTAAGCAACAGAAGCACGAATAGGAGAGAAAACAGGTCAGGGATAAAGATAATAGGAAATTGTACCGAAGCATCAAGCGCAGATGCTCTTGATCCCCAATGACATCATACTTCATGGAGAAGACCAAGTGGCCCAGGGCAGCATCCATGGTGTAATAATTAAAGTGTTCCTGGGGGCAGATAAGTAGAAGAAGCTTTAGTACAAGGATGTGCTGCTGACAGTAGTGGGTAACACAATAATAAAAAATGCTATAATAAATTAGAAATGGAGAAGGGAGATTAATCGTCCTCTAATTAAGGAAAGTGGTGGAACTGCCCTTGAGAGAAAGGTGTGAAACAAGGTACAATGTACCAACTTCTACAAATCTTACAGTATACTGAATGCACAATTCAGTGTTTTCAAGTATGCAAATTGTTTCACAGTTTACTATCATATAGCATAATATGTCAACACTGTGAATTTTTTTTTTCACTTTGTGTGGTGTACGCACTTGTACATGTACTTCTTTATTTTATCAGTTTGGGAACGAATACTAATGGCATAGCTAAACAAAATAAAGTAAAACTCAGAAGCAGACAGTGGTTCTTTGTTTTTATCTTTTCGGAAAGCCCACATGTTGCTTCATGTTCCTGAAAAAAATGTCCTAGTAGTTGTAAAGGTGACTGAATAATAGCTAACCCACATGCAAATGATAACAAATGGACCCACATACAAACCCAGAACATTTTTCTTTTCCTTCATCCCCTTTATTCGTATAAAATAATATAAATTCTTTTCAATGTAGTCAGAGAAAAGTTGAGAAAAGTTGATTTCAAGTGCACTTTCCCCAGCCTATTGGTATAAAGTGAGAAGTTAAACTAGTTTAAACGAATCAAGATGGATATTTTGTTTACCCATTTTTCTCATCCTCACCTTGCCCATGAATTGTTTCCTGTAGATCTTGGCGGTGCTATTGGTCTCCAGTTTGATGTGGGAGGTAGGACAGGGAGGTTGATCTGCCTCTGGTGGGTCTTTAGGCTCATGATTGGTTCCCTCAATCCAGTAACCTCCAAACTGGGGCAGCAGGATGAGTGGAAAAGGGCTACGACGACCCAGAACCTGACAGTGATGGAAAATAATAATGTTGAGAAAGAACACTGATACCTAACTACTAGTTGATGTGTTGCCTCAAGCATAGCAACTCTTTCATTGTTGCAGAAAACCATCTTCTTTTTTTGACTTTTGCCTTTTACCGTAGCTTTACAGTTTTTGACATCTATAAAATATATAGAGTGTAGTGTGAGTTATTTGTGCAGAAAGTAAACTGTGTGTACCTCATGAACGCTGGGATAAGGGATGTAGTCCTCTTCTGTCTGCAGGGGGGGAAACGAATATGAGTCATGCTGACAGTTAAACTTTCAGTTTTGGTTTTTTGAGAAACATAAAAATGAATATAAATACCGTGACAAGTGATCAACTATCATGCAGTTCTACATTTTCCATGGTAACTTTTCTTATCCTTCAAACCTGACAGAGGCAACATTAGCAGCCTTGCTGACAAATTTCTTATTCCACTCTAGTGAATACATAACCCTTTTTTTGTTAGCAGGTAACAGTTATCTGATACTTCAATTTGTACTCATTGCATTTGTTATTATTATGTAACTGTTGGGACCCATTTAAGAGAGACTCGGTGCTAAAACCTCTAAGTGTTGATGTGAAAATAAGGACAGCATAATCTTTCACTCTGAAAAAGAAAGTCTTGCTTCCTACTAGATATGCATGTGTTAGTGTGAGATAAATTTATATTGCGGAAGCTCACTGCTCGCTGGACATCACATAATAATGAACCTTTCATCTCCAATTTCACCTCCTGATACATGCTGCTGCTATTTACTTTTGGCTTATCCACTTTCTCTCAGTTTTAAATAGTGATTTTCTCTATTTCCACAGAATGCCTTTCGACAACCCGAGCAGAGCATGCCTGCACTTGGCCCATTACAAATTTATGACTATATGTAGCAGAAGTGACAGCAAGATCAGGAAAGCAAATGTTTTCATTCAACGAAGTGAAAGTCCCACAATACAACACTTCTTATGCCACTGCATTAAAGACATTTTTTAAAATGCTGGCTCTAGACAGAAGCTGTTGCTTATTGTTGACTCTAAAAAGGGAAATCCAGATGTTTTTATTGCTGTTTAAGATAGATGAAAAACACAGTCTCCACTGTAGCAGCGTTACATATCCACATTTCTCAATTAATCGAATAATTGTTTGGTCCGTAACTGGTAAAAAGTGCAGATCACAATTTCCTGAATTGCTTCTGTCCAACCAATATTTGCTCAATATTTAGTTTAATGTCATACAAGAAGTCTACAACATATACTGATAGTTTAGACAATAGTGTGCTTAAACATTGCAGCAACTATTGGATTTACAGAAAGCCCTTTCCTGTTTCAGCATGACAATGACTCCCATGTGCAAAGCAAACCAAAAAGAAATGGTTTTCAGGTTTGGTGTGCACAGGTCTTATCGCCCCAACATCAGAGCCCAACGTCACTAATGCTCTTTTGGCTGAAAGGGAGCAAATCCCTGCAGTCAGGTTAACACTCACAAACTCACAAAGCGTTCGAGTGATACACTTTTGGCCATAATATATAGGTGGCATTCCCCTTTAATTATTTATTCCTATAGAACAATGGATATTTCCACATTATGCTGTATAGGAGCCTTTATATTTTTTAGAGTTTTTACTTAAAACTCTAAAACTACATTACACAGATTTGAGGGTATTGCCCAACCCTCACCAACTTGCCTGATTGTTCTCAGTCCACAGCTATAAATAGTTTTATATCCTTCTTTCTAACGATTATCATCTATTGTGTGCCCTTTCTGACTTGACCCCAGACCCCCTGCTGAGAATATCCCCCAGTCTTCAATGCCAACTGCGGTAGCCTGTCTAGGTAATAGGACAGCGGCAGATTTTGAAGTTCTAGTCCCCGTCGAGTTTATAACTCAGCCGGTGAGCATCCTAAAGCCTGTCTGACAGCTGATAAGGAAAGGTTTATAACTCTGCCATTACGGATGTTTTACCAGACTGTGGTCTATGAGGAGATGTGAGGATTTGCGACTCACTTTGAGGGGGGGAGGGAGGGGACATCTTTGCTCATCCATTCTGCAACCCTGTAGAGGAAGAGAAAAAAAAAATAATAGCACATTCACAGAGCAGGTGAAATATGTACAAAACTTGTTTACACATGTGCAAAGGTACACACAGGTCAAGTTCCATGAAATTTCTTGCAAAGCATGACAGCGCCAGATTATTCCTTGTGACAATAATTCATGTTTACCCGACACAAGTGCAATCAGATGGGCAGCAGAAAGAGGAAGTAAAAGAGGAGTGATATCTCAGGGTCAATAGCGGGCCATAAAGTGCCAAAAAGAGCTTTCCATGTACTCTATCTATTCTTATTCTGCTGACTCATAACTACTGACAGTTCCCAAAGCCCAGAGGGAAGCATTAATGATCAGTGCCCCCTTTGTGTCTAATACCCTACAGTAAGATTTGAAACTTATCAAATTTGATGCACAATTTTTTAGGGCTATAAGGACGATGAATCAAATGGAAATTGGAAATGCTTTCATTAAATTCATTCTTTGAAGACTGTTCCACTGCTTCTGTTTCTGTTTCCCTCCAACATTCCCTTTACTTTTTGTTGGAGAATCTGCATTTCTAATAATAAAATATGCTACCGCTGTCTGTTCGCTGTTATTCAGGTGCTGAACAACCAAAGATAAACAGGAAAAATATTTTTTTGATTTTGAATCCCCTCAAAAATCTCCAAATCACTCAGAATAGCTTTATAACCAAAATGAATGCATTAGCAATACATATTTTCACACCTACACATCATCATGCCTTTCATGCCTGTGATTCTTTGTTTCCAGCAACTTCTAAAAGATGTTATTGTTTGAGATCTCAGTGTTTTACATATTCTAAGCCAAAATAACAGGATGTATGCTGAAGATGTGACTATTCAGATAGAAATGGTCCTTCCAATGTTATGTTGATTGCAATGCCAATGCTAAATGGTTAATTTCACCACTTAAGAGACTATGCATGTAAGAAAAAATAGACTTTGTCTATTTAATTCAAGATCAAAAGAAATAGAAATAGAAAATTCTATTATAATTCAGTTAAAAGGTACATTTTGTCCCTTTTAACTGTCAGAGACACTCTCAGATCAAAGTTTCTTATTAAACTGTGTTGATGTCTTTTCATTGGCTTATTTAGAATCTACTGTTCTTACTTCAGGTTCACGTTACTTTGGAGTTGAACATCAACAGCTACAAAACAAACTATATTCCTACAGATACCTCAGTATACTAAAGAAACACAACAATATTTCACATATCTGATGATGCAGGCAAAACTACTCAGCTGTAGAGAAGACACAAAGGCCCTGTTCAACACATTCAGAAGCATCAGGTTTCTAAAGACAGCCTGAGGCTGTCACTGCTAAAATACAAAAACCACATTCATGGCAAATAGAAGAATACATAGACACGCACATAAAAGTGTTGCAGTTGCAGGGTTGTGATCTGGAATACAAAAATAGCAGGAAAAGCAGAATAACTTGAGTCTCAAAATAGAAATAAATGGAAGTTTTAAGTCCAAATCGAGTGAAACTTTGAGGATGGTGTTTGATTAAAGCCTGAGAAGGAGAACAGACGAGTTTAGGCAGTGAGTAGAAAAGGCAGAGTCGGAGGCCTCGAACAGTACCTGCATCCTCTCGATCATGGCAAACAGGTCCGAGTTCTGGGGGAGAGAGTTGACACAGATCCAAAAAAAGGACATGGATTTGATAGTTTGCAGAGCTGTGTTGATATGCTTTCCCTGCTGTCTTCACTCATCCTTCAACTCTGCTCGCTACAAAAGCAGGCTGTGCAGTCTCAAGACACGAGACCTCCTGTTGGAATCTCTGACACCCTCTAATTCCATATTTCACTATGACAGCGCTCTCTAATGCATTCCCTACCCCACTTGACACCGATCTCACTGAGGCTTCATTCAACGCCAAGAGAATCGTTCCTCCATGCTTCAAGACAAACACACTGTAAACAAGTAACTCTTAGGGGGAAATGAGACTCAAAGCTCCACGGAGCTTCTCTCTGTTGCTACAGCCAACAGCTCATCTGACTGTGCTCAACAGCCAAATTAGCTGGAAGACAGTGTTGTTTTGGTGTCTGAAGTACTCGGTTCATTTAATGTATGAAAGAGACACATTCAACGTACCAGGTAAGAAGCAGATACAGAATGTAAAAAGCAGGCAGTAAAAATAAATTGACATGGATGGTCTGGCAACTGGTTTTTCCTGTCAGCCGTGTTTAATCTTGATGTTTTGTAATCAACATGTGTCCAGGTGGTGTACTGATAGCAGTGCTGCTCATTAAATAAAGAGGCATCAATCCAACTACTGGATTTATAATTACACCCTGACCAAGCACTGCCACAGACCATAATTCAGTGTTTTGTCCAATGGTAAAGGTAGTGGTACAGCTTAAAGTAGAAGAAAACGCCTGCAGGCATGCAATTCTCATCTGCAGAGGCCACATTATAGATTTTGGATGCAGCTCCAGGCTGAGATGAAGGAGGAGACGATTCTGAAGGCAATGCTTGTAGTGGGTTGAGCCCTCTGCTCACCATGTAACACAAGTGGACTGAAGTGCCAAGCTGATGTTTCCACAACAGCTTAAATTTACTGAGGGGCACTGCATGGTTTGCAAAACACACACACACACACATACACACAAAGCCACACATGCATGCATATAAACATTTTTTCACGCACGCATGTACTAAAACATACTCATATTCTTTGACGTACGCATATAAAAGCACACTCGCACAAACACTCCCACCTGACCCTGACCTAGTAAAGCCAAAGGTGCAGCCTCAATCTATTGTTGCATGTGAAAATAAACAGTGCCATATGATATTCAGGGAGATGCTGCTCTCCTGACTGCAAAACAAACATCAACAAACACTGTTCTATGTTGACCAGATTATCAGTGAACCACACAGACGCCACAGTGACATTATCAGGACTTAATCGCTCCTGAGGAAGAAAGGAAGCAACCCACCGCTGGATTGTGAAGGTGCTGCAGAACTGGAGCCATTATTTAAATGTTCTTAATGAAAGAAGCATCGTAACAGAATTAAAGCTTATAAAAGGGTTTTGACAATGCATTAGTTAAAAAAAACACACTTTCATTTTCTCCCCAGACATAGTTGATTCTGTGTGTGTTGGGCTAAAAAATCTTGGAGCAATGGAGCATGTATATATCTATACAAAGAGCAAAAATCAATTATCTACTGTTCTACAACACCAAACATATATATGTCTGTCTCTAAGCCACCTTAAGAATTCAACAGAGCTAAAAGAATCTCTCACTTCTAGCAAGCGAAAAATACTCACATCACTGAGGCATCGTCTCTTGAGAAAAGGTTTACTGGAGGGACTGCTGAATCGTCCCTCCGGTAAGGCATTCTTTGCTATCCTGAGCTCAGTCATCATTCCACAAGTTACAGATGCAGGCGAGCTGACAAGAGCAACGGTGTTGATGTCACTCTCAGCCACAAGGAGAAAGGCGAGATTGACAATGACACTTTGCACTCACTGTTGCACAGGCGATAAACTAGTAGAGAAAAAGTTGATAGCTGTCAATCAGGATCCATATATCCGTGTGTGCGGTAAAAAGATGTGGTGTAATATCAGAATATAATTTCCTTTCCTTCCTCTTTCCTGTCACTCCACCTCCCGTAGACACACACAACTGTAGGAGGAAGGGAGGAGGATGTGACAATGCTTCTCCCCTCCCTGTGTACTCTACACCACTATCTTCTCTTTTTAATGCACACACACACTTAGACATACAGACTCTCACGAGGACATACACAAAACTGCACAGTTCTCTTTTTTGTTGAATTACAATATGATTCTCTTCCTCTTTTTTTTTTTATCTCATAGTTGCCAAGTCTTCACATCAGAAACACCTCTCTTCTGTTCCACACATAAAGGCAGCTATAAAAATGTAAAGAGGTCAGTGGAGGCATTTGTTTTACCTCAACTGTAATTAAGGACAAACCTAGAAATTTCCATTTCCATTTTACAGTTTATGTTTCCATACATTTTACAGCACATGTTGAGAAGTAGGTTAATTATACCTGCAGTGCTCTTATAGATTCAAAATACTGATTATGAGCTGTTTTTCATATGCTTCTATATTGCAGTGGAGGCACTCAGACATATTTCCAATCCTTTTCTTGCATAGATAGTTTCTTAATTTAATGCTTAATAAGATCAAGCAGCAATCGTAAATGGATGAGAAAACGTAATAAATGAGGTTCTGGTGTTCATGGGGATGCAACAGAAAGTTTTCACCGCATCATGTCCTTGGTAAAAAACAACAACATAAAAAAAAGTGTTATCACTTCCATTAGGGGAAGATATGTGAGACAGGCAAGCAGCCCCGCATGTGTAGATGCTACAGTCGGATGGAGGACTTAGCCAACCTCAGCATCTCTGAAATCATCTGTGCATAGTTAAACATTGGTATGACATGAGAGTACAAGAGATAGTGGGAGACAGAGTAGGAAAGCAGAGATAAAAAGAGAAGGGAAGCACTGTGGGATGAAAGGGGAGCTGTCGTTCTGTGAAAGCAGAGCCTTTTCTGTGCAGCTCTCTCCATCAGATGCACATCCAACATCAGATATCAACAAACACTGACCTACTTCTTAAAACAATACCGCTGAAAGCTTTCAAGAAGATAGATTCTAGCCATATATGTTAAGCGTTTTTTCAGTTTGTAATAGAAGATAAACACACTCAGCTAACCGTCCCCATTGATTTCCCTTGAAGAAAATCGATAGGAAGTACACAAAAGGAGGAGAGGTTACATGGTTTGTATAATAAGTGAACGCAAATATGGATTTTATATGGATGGAGGTAACTTTCAGGAGAGTGCAGGAACAAATTATACCGCACCAAAATAGTCTTGCCATTATAACACTGGCTCATCTTGAGGTTACATTACATCACTGACTGTTTACCCAAGTCTAGACTGGCTTAAGTTAAATGCCAAACGGGGATTTGAGAACATTTACAGAGGAATGCTGAATACTAATTGCATACCTGGCTGCTAATCACATTTAATTGTTACATGACGGTAAAGTGTGAGAGAGATATTAATTGCTATTCAGATTCAAACTATGCACCCTTCAGTTATAAAGCATACTGATTACGAAGCTGTATCGATCAGTGCGACATTTGAGCTCAAGCTGTTAAGAAAGTCAACCTGCTGTTGTACAGTCATACTAGATTATGTGGTGTAATCTGATAGAACAATATGTACTAAAGAAGACCAAGACCAGCGACAAACAAGTGGAAAGAACCACAGGTTTGACTTGGTGTCTTCTCTGGACTTCCAGACTTCGCAACTCCACAGATTTTACACATCAGAGTTCATTTACATGCCTTGGGGAGCAATACTATATATTTTTAAAAAAAAGTTGTATAAATACTTCTGTGGCTCCAATGATGTGAAATCCAGAGTGATGGAATTGCATGAGAGCACTGAGCAGAATCCATGTTGCTACTATCAGAGCGGTACGGAGGACAACACAGAGAGCAACAGTCTGTGGACAGACGCTGGAATAAATTGTCTGCTGGCACTTTGGGGAGAGGCTTGGATCTCCATTTCTCATGCTTCTACGTTGGAAAGTGGCGTCACCGGAGTACGTAGTTACTGACACCTACGTCGTTACCACAGCAACACATGCAGATAGGTTGATGATGTCTGGACACACAAATCCGATCTGATCACTTGCAAATAACAGTGCGGACAATCTGTCTTAAAGATCTGATTTGAGAAACAAATCTGATTTGCCTGCAGTCTGAACAAAGCCTTAGTCATAGTGACAAAATATGGAGCCACTACAGAGAACACCCTCACTGTTTTAAAAGCTTGAGGGGTTGAGAGCTACACATCTCTTTTTCTTGAGTTGATTACCAGCAATTGCAGCATGTGTGTGTGCCTAAGAATGAGAGTGAGAGTACATGAGAGAGGCAGAGCGAGTGGCTGACAGATCAATTGATTCACTCATGGACTGACTGACTTGTCTCAATGGCTGAGTGAGTACAGTATGTAAGAGAGTACATTTGAGGGGCATTACATAATATCCATGAACCATACAGTCCAGAACTTTCTCTTCAGTCTGCAAGCTGAGGAGTAAAGCTCTGACTCCAGTACTTCATTAACTCCCCGCGACCAGAGCCCCATTTGATTTTACACAGGAAAATTGCAAATGATTTGCATCCAAAGCAATATCCCTACGCCTACTCACTCCAGATCCCTCCATTTATGCTCTCTGGTTTAGCCGCATCCTCAAAGGCAATATAGTAAAATGGAAAACTAAACTTCAAAGACAGTCAATCAATGGGCACATAAGCCTATCATTTCAGCCAGAGAAAATCCATTGGGGTCAATTCATCAGGTCTGGCTGCAGACACTAGCCTGACCTTGCTGTGGCCACCAGGGCCTAGGGGGGACACAAACAGAGTTCACACAGATGGCCGCCTCCACCCCATCAATGCCTCATGTGCTGGTTGATTGCCACAGAGGTGAGGGTCTACACAACTGAGTTTTCTGTATTCTGAAGCAGATCTCCTACTATCTTCAAAAAAGCAAAAAGCAGTGAACAACCAGTATAGACAATGAGGTGCTTTATCTGTCTGTAATATAAAACACTACTTGCATTTTGATTCACATCTGTCGGGCATTGGCATGCACAATGCATTATTAGCGTTAAGTGCTTTATTCAGAAAGCAAAAACTTTGAACTTAAAGCACAAAGCTGCTGAATCCATTAGTAGCCATTTATTACTGTTGACCTTGACAAGGTATGCAGGTTAATAAAAACATTAAGACAAAAACACATAAAGTATGTGCATGGATCCTCATCAGCATGAGTGGATGAACATATGATGTTGTTTGAAAAAGGATTTCTGTATTTCATTATTACCCCCTGACTTGGGGGTAATAATGTAACATGAATGAGTTCATGAATCTACAGCCATGCTAGTGGCTCTGTGAGGCAGGTGTATCATTTACCATATTCACCATCTCATATTCACAAAACACAACTGAAACACAACTGCAACTGAGACAGATGGGAATGTCACTAGTTTTGCAGATAATTGGTCATAAACCGAAGTGGATGAACTGAAATTCTGACCTGCTGGTGGTGATATATGAAAAGAAAGGGATCACTAAAGTGATTACAATCATCCCACGGGGGGCATGAATGTGTGTAGCAAATGACATGACAGCTGTTAAGATATTTCACTAAAAAACACAAATGTCAAACTCCATAGCATCAAACACCATAGCATTGATAGAAAGCCTGAATGATTTTTTTGTAATAACTGACAAACTAAGCATCATAAACAATCACTAAACGAAGAAAATAAAATGCACATTTCTCACTAGAAATATTATCAAATCTATTATCTTAAAGTATTGCATTTTCCACTGAGAATAAAAGGAATATTTTCGCGGACAGAAACTTGACAGTCATGTGACGTGGACACAGATCAATAGAAAAGAATAGGCCAAAACAAAAAAACAAACAACAACAACAAAAAAACATAGGCATCTCACAATTTTAGAGCAATCATTGTAAAACTAATACATTTGGCGCTGTGGACCAACTTAGCTATTACACATTTTGAGACTGGGTTGTAAACCCCCACAGTTCTCTGTAGCTGTGTCTATGTACAGAAGGTTATGCTGCAACCTACAAGCTAACATTTGTGTGTTATGTATGAAAAGACCATCTTGCAATATATAAAATTCAATATAAAGTATTTCATCTTCAGTATTTTCTGCATCTCTCTGATCCAAGCACCACTATATGAATTGGTCATAAGAATGCACAGTGGGTCAGCTCTGTTCAATTCAGAAACACTTGTTGAATTACATAAGGAGCTTTTAAACTCCAACCGCCAGCAATTTCTACAGCAATAAAACTATAATGAGCTGCTCTCTTATGTGCTTGGCCTTAACAACTCTATTGTGTGCAGCAAATAAGGATATATATAGATATTACAGCTACATGTCATTACAGACACATCTATTTTTGCATGTGTAACAAGAAGCTACCTTACTAGAAATCACACTGGTCTCCATATCACTTGTAGCATCATAAAGTCATTAATCTACAATTTGGCGCAACAAAATATGAAAATATGTGAACACTTCACAAGAAGACATGGGAACAACATGTGAAAAATAAAATCAGATGTATACTTGGAAGTCTATTCTTTACAACTACACATTATTAATCCCTTGAGAAATGTTTTCCCAGTGCATGGGCATGCAGAGACAGAAATAACACCAATGTGCCTCCTATGGTATGTATCAAAGAGGAACAACTGCTGTAATCTATATTTGTCTCAGAAGCCTGTGACAGAGGGCATGGACTCCTCTGTCAGGCACCACAACAGCCTGCCAAGTGTTACGGGGGTGGGGGTGGGGCATTAGAGGCACCTTTCACCTGTATATAACAACTAAAGGATATGATGGGACGAGGAAGGAAACCAGTGGGGAGCATCTATGTATTTGAGTATCTAAGTATTTTCTTACTGTCCGTTGAAAAGAACAAAACTATATTTGTTGGGTAGTATTTTCAGCTGCACATTAACACATGTTTGGTGTAGTATTGACGGCAGCAGGTTGTTGTAATTTTTATGGAGAACAACAATGGAGCTTTATGGCACAGCTCTATCAGGCTTTAGCCACGTATACAATACTTGTTAGTGGGATCAAATTATATGAAAATATAAGAGTAACATAGTTATTTTGCCATCAAGTTTAAGGTTTATCTGGTCAGACTCTTTATTTCAGTGACGGCACTAGTGGAAAACCTGAATGGGAAGGAGAACAGCAGCGGGTTGAAGCCTTGCGTTACCTTTGAAAGAGGAAATGGAGAATTTGAGTGTTCTAGTGAGGGCTCTACTTCATCAGAGATACGAGGAATCCTTCCATCTTGTTTCCTGTGAGTCAGAGAGGGAGAGAGGGGTGGGGAGAGAGGTTACGGTTAGCCTTGAGCTGAGTTTCTCATTTAAGCAGTAAGAGCACAGGAAAATGTCTGTAACACAATTGACTCATCCCATCAAAGAGGATCATTCAAATCTTACTACAATGAGAATGGTGCTATCGTTACGCCGCTGTCCTGAGAGTATTCCTCTGTTCAAACAAAATCTCTTTGTCCTTTGCGTATAACTTGCCTGCAGTTTTTTTTTACCCTCAGCTAAGTTGAATGCAAAGAGATGAGTGTGATTAGACTGTGAAGCAGTAGACATTTGTAGAACTACACAGAGGAGGAGGGTAGCGTGGTAGCGAAGAGGGAGAACCAAGTGAAAATTGATATAAAGCAGAAGAACCCTCAGCTTTCATATCTTAACTCGCCGCCTTCACCTCTCTTTCTCTGATCCTCTCAGCCCTTCTCTTCTCTGTATGATTGGAGTGAATTACCAGTCTGACCAGGGTTCTGGTCTCATCATATTACTTCACACTTTGTCTCACACAACAGTCAGTTGCTAGAACTGGCAGCCCGTCTGTGCATGCATCCTGTTCATAAACCTGCAGCACACGACATTTCTAAACTCAGGAGAAGAAGAAACCCAGAACAAGAGCACAATCTGATTTCTTGGTGAGAATGGAGTGAGAATTGGTGAGGACAAATGCACTCAGATATTTCCTCCATTCTACCATCTTGGCACAGAAGTTGGAGAGGTTGAAATCTAATCATTTTCTGAGTAGTCTTTCTTCTGCACACAGTCCGTTATTAGATGTTGCAGCTCTCCCCGACTGCAAGACCTTGCCTATTACGGCTGGGGAGAATCTGAGTAACTCTGAGTAAACAGAGCTGCATTTTTATGACAACAGACTGCTGACCTGGAGTTGAGGTTAGTAAATCTATTTGTAACATAGCAGGAACACTGTTCATTGTTCCTTCTGATCTCTGCTGAATCCATATAAATGACTGAATGGGGCTGTCAGATCTTTCCTGGAGCATCTTCAGCCTCTCAGAACTGACATTCCTCCAGAGTGTGAACTTTGTTGCGTCTTTTATATAATGCAGCCGGAACACAATGAAAATATGATGTCAAACACTGCTTCGAGCCAAGAACGATGCATTAATATCTGCCTACAAGGAAGTGGCTTACTGAGCTTGTTCAGTCAGAAATCTGCTTATACTGAGGTGACACCTTCTTTATGTCTGTCAGGGTTGCATACTGAAGCTTGATTAATATTTTTCTGACACAGACTAAATTGGAAGGTGTTTTTGTTTCAACACTAGAACCGCCAAGGGGTGCTATATACCTAAAACTGCCAACGGGTAAAATTTATCCGTGTACCTAGCAACCACATTTCTAAAACTAAAAAGTGTACTCTGTAATTGTATTAAGGCATTGTCTTCGCAAAGGAATGTCTAAAATCTTGAAATGATTTTGTTTAATCATCACCTGTGTTTTGGTCCTCGTTTTTAAATCTAAGTATCTTTAAGAGTACTAATCGCTTTGCATGGCCGTCAGTATAATTCATTCTAAATTACACTGAAAATGGGTATTAAAAGGAAATATTTGCATATTTGGGTGGTGTGATGTTATTATAAAACGACATTCATCATATGACCTATGTTATTTAAATTACCAAAGTAGCCTAAATACCCCAAGTGGACAATAATGAGCCATAATAATAAAAATTAACAACCACCGCAC
Organism: Thunnus maccoyii; assembly: GCF_910596095.1. NCBI lineage: Eukaryota > Metazoa > Chordata > Actinopteri > Scombriformes > Scombridae > Thunnus > Thunnus maccoyii. Next base: position 26,801,186 of record NC_056535.1, on the reverse strand, counting down.
TTACGGGTGATTTAATGTTGCATCAAAATCGACACAACAAAGTCAAGTGCACAATTTAGGCATTTCAACAATGTTTGAATAAGAGAACATCACGAAGAAACTTGAGGTAACAATTAAAGCTTTTTTAAATTTATAACATCATAACGCAAATATATATTTCTCTTTTGGTTCCACTCATGAAAACAGAGGAAATCAACTGGCAAATTAGGCTCAATAGCCTATAAACAATACATGGTAACGTGGCAAAACTATGGAAGCCTATAGGGGACTATATTAAATTGATAATGTAAACTTGAAAATGAAAATTAATTCACAAAACAAAATAGCCTCATTATAATTTTTCCACATAATGTATGTATGTGTTATTTTAGTAAAAAATTAAATGAAAATGCAATAATCCAATTTAAATTTTCATTTTCATATACCCATATGAGCGTTCTATGACCATATTAAAATGAAAATGGAAAAGCTGTTTGACATTTAATTTTCAAAGTCGTACCTGCTGTACAGTGACAATATTAATTCAAATTTGAAAACTAAAATGCAATATAAACCAAGTAACCTGGCCTTTCATTTATGCAAGCAATATTTAAATCACAATTAAAATTTCTAACCATTTGAAAATGAAAATGAAAACGCATTTGACATTTCATTTTCAAAGACTTAACCTGCTGTCTAGTGGACAATATTCAAATACAATAAATGAAACAGCGCCCCCAGTCCAATTTACATTTATGCCACCGCTCCTTTATGGTGTCAAAATGAAAATGAACATGTAACTGTCAGTCCTCTCATCAAGGCGGGTCTTCAGTAAAGACGTCACTTCCTCATTCAGTGACTTGGTAGATACCTGAGTGATCTTGAGCCAGGCAGTTGTAATTTTCAGTCTAGGATTGTTAATATGTTACATATTTTTCAGGCAAGAAAGTAGTAATTTAGATTCCCAATATGTAGTCAGTTTATCTAAATAACACCTGTTTGGAAATTTGCTGTAACGTGTTGGGAGATGTTTCAGAGCCGCTGGCCGGGTGAGTCCGGCCAGTCATCTCGGCCGCTAGCAGCCCGACTCCTGAGATGGTCGGCAGGTCAACATCTTTCATCATCTCTGGGAGAACATGATCCGATGAAATGATCTGAGCAGCTCTAATGTCTTTGTAGCATTTTGATATATGATGTAATTCCTTTTGAAAGATAAATGTTGGTCTCACAGATGAAATCTAACAATTGTAGCTGCCACATTAATTCCAGCGCTTCCTCTGGGTCTCTATATGTTCAAATGTCACCACATTTCAATAAATATAAATGTATTAAAATGAACAGATCAGTCTATATTAAATTTGATCTTATTTTGTTAAGCCACATGATTTTTATTATAGCTACATTACAGACTGAATAACATAAATTTACTGCATCTCTCTGTCAATGAGGTTATTTTTGGCTTCATTTGTCGTCCATATACAGTCAATGGTAGAACTTGTAAATGTTAATGAACCAAGTTACTAAACGAGGAAGTGACGTCCTAACTGAAGACCCACCTTCATGAAAGGAATGACAGATTGTATTTTCATTTTGACATCAAAAGAGTGTGGTGACATGTAAATGTAAATGCAATAGCCTGGGGGCACTGTTTCACTTACTGCATTTGAATATTGTCCACTGTACAGTGGATATGACTTTGAAAATTAAATGTCAAACAGTTTTTCCATTTTCATTTTGGTCATAGAGCGCCTATACGAGTATATGAAAATGAAAATGCAAATTGTATCATTGCATTTTCATTTTAAATTTTACTCAAATAACACATACATATGTGGAAAATTATAATATTTGTGGAATTACATGTTCATTTTCAAGTTTACATTATCATTTTAATATAGTCCCCTATAGGCTTCCATAACTCATGGCAATTATAAATGCCCATGTTTTTAATCTGGATTTATCTTCACTATTTTTAACAATAGGGGGTGCAACACAACATTATTTGAGGAAAAGTCAATGACTGGGGGACATGAATATTTTATTAAAACATAGTAATGTAAAATTGTACCTGTGGTGGTTTCTTTATTCAAGTTTGTACAGTAGGTACATGTCACCTGCCCATTGCTTCAGTATGCAAATAGCAAACCCAAACCTCCCATATCCATGATAAAAGCACAAAGGTGCACATCTATCTTGATTGAGAAGACTCAACAGACAGAGAGATGAAGGCTGCCTGACAGCCTGCCACTTTCACTACTGATGGCATGCTTGGTGGCTCTCATCACACAAGATGAATAATGTTTCTGTGGCTATGTGTGTGTGTGTCTGTTTATACCATCAGGGCATTGATGTACATGGCAGATAACAGGAATATATCCAGTGAAAGGGGTAAATGCTAAGTTTGAATCAGAGAAAATTTTCACGCTGGCATATTCTGACTATCACAGGGAGCACACATTATCAAATGCCACCATCCTGACAGATGACATGATGATACAGTATGATATGGATTAATTAAGTCTCAAATCAAAGAGGAATATTCAGTAATTTTTCATCTGCTGTGAAGGCACTGGGGTGCTCTTGTGAAGTAGATAAATTATTAGCATTCACATAATCGTGTGAAGAAAGCATGAACTGTATAGTCTGGACTAATGGTTATTAACAAGGTTATAGAAGCTGTTATTAAGCTGCTCTATCATTCATTTCAGTGGTTGACTGGAGTTCTGCTACAAATCCTGTATATTCAATATATATTCAATATACCTGTACACCATCAGTGATACTACCACTACCACCACTACTACCACTACCACCACTACTACTACTACTACTACTACTACTACTACTACTACTACTAACACTACTACTACTAACACTACAACTAATTTTATTCACACAGCACTTTTTAGGCAGGAGCACAAAGTGCTTTCCGGATTAAAAAAGTGCTTTTGATCTTTGTGATTCACTAAACTAAGAACACATTCTTCATTACGCTTCTTTTGTATTACGCTCATTTCTGCATTTCCCCCCCTTTCCTTTCATTTTGGGATGAATGTTCTCATTGCGCTGTTGGTCTGGATGCATTCCTAGGTGGAATGCAGCCATTATTAATTTTCATGTAATTACTCACATTAATAAAGCAACTACTATGTGTTTGGCAAGCCACAATGTCTACACTGACAAAGGCCTATTGTATTAATAATCTTATTGAAATTAGAAGGACACATACATAAAATTAAATAACTGCTTCATTAAATAGCCTTCTCTCGTACATCCTAATGAGTTTTGGACCTGGTGACTGGCAAAGGTCAATCCTGTGCAGAGCAGCAGCCAGGTGGCAGGTTTGCTGTGTCACATTGACAGGATGATTGGCACATCGGAGGCACATCCCAAGTAACACTTATTGAGCCAGCTTAAACAATGACAGTTAGCCAGCCCACACATAATCCAAGGTGAAAGGTTCATTCTTCAATCACATCTGATTAACTATTTACCATCTTGTGGGTATAAGTTCACATGCAAAGAGCCATGAGAGAAACAGAAAAGAGTTACGGTGTGACATGATGTGTCACTTTCTCTCTGTCCTTTGCCACGCAAAACACATTTCTCATGCCAGTGTTGATAAAAGATCCTTCCTGAGTCTGCTGCCATTTGTGTTTTTTTTTAACTACACATTCATCTTGCAGTTATCATCACCTCTTGCTCTGTGGTACAAACACTGTGCGCAAACCTCCTTCCTATTTTTCTCTCCATATTGAAGTTGATGTCTTGTTACAGCTGCAGTTGTATAAATGTGTGTGTCACCTAGCAACATTACCTATCCCCAGAAATACTGAGAGATGTTCCATTTGACGATCAAAACAAAATCTACTGCACGGAATAAATGTTAGCATAAAATTAAAGAAAACTGTAGGCGTTATTACTAAAACTCATGAGTCAATTTAAAGGAATATGCTGGTTTTGGGAGACTGACCAGTTTATTTTTTAAACAATGAGCCCCAGGTGTCCGGGAGATCATGTGCTGCCTTGCTGAATAAAACATATAACATACATTACCATGCATTACACTGATGAAAGATATTAGCTCACTATCATCATCAGAGGCAAGGAAACTGACTTCGAAAAATCATTTAAATGTTAATCATTTCATTTCAAACTGCTTTCTAAAAGACGCTACAGGTTTTTGTTTTTAACACACCACTAGTCACCTTTGGTTACTCATAATACTACCTTTTCTTAAGTGTCCAAACCAGAAAAAAAATAATCTACCAGGAACAAATGGTTAACTTTGCCATCTGCTGTATCTACAAAGACCAGAGAACCAAACACCAAAAATCTAGTATATACACTCAAGCCCTTAGCTTGCTGAATTAAGATAATTTTCAAGATAGAATCACATGTTTTTATGTATCTAATTATAATTATTGTCAGGAGATCGTTTCTAAAATGGACACAAAGCATTCTGAAACAAAATCCACCAATAAATCCTGTGAGTTGCAGCAGCTGTCTCTATGGACCAGTGGGTCATGAGCTCTGATAAGAATTCAAGCTTTCTGTAGCCCAATCATGGCTCAGGCTGTGCAGCACCTGCAACTACAAAGGAGCAGTGCAACACTGAACGCTCCGCAAACTGAATTTAAAACATACGTTTAAGTGGGGTGACTTTGTAGTGTGTTGCTGTAGTCAGAGGTAGAGAAGAGAGTGGAGATGGTCAAGGTCAGTCAAACCAGTTGTACAATCATTTTACACTTTAAGGGTCAAGGTGTCAACTATACAATCTGCTGTCCAATAAAATACGGTATGCATTTCCTTTAAAGGTAAGTCTTGTAATCTTTGGACTGAAGGTTGTAACTTCCATGTCCCAGAAGCAACATGTGTGGTTTGCTGTATCTATTGTATATTGTGATAATTCATTACTGATTATCCTTGGCATACTGCTAACCCTAGCAAAAGCATTTTAAAACAGCATTTCCACCATCCAATTCATCTTAATATTACATTGATAGTGTTGTAGGATAATTGGGTATATCTAAAGATGAGGTGATTATAACGTAAATCATATTAGACTACAATAATTGCATTGATTTTGCACTACATAAGTCAGTGTACAAATAATTTGTCATTACCATTTTATCAGTTGTGGTTAGCCCCACAATGTCTCGGCAGAGTAACCACAGTCAGCTGAACATCAGGCCTGCCAGCATGTGCTGGTATGATATTCTTCACTGCAGCAGAAAAACAAATCACCATAGGGTTACCAAAATATGTTATAAGACTAAATCAATTAGGATAAAAAATGAAAAAGAATACAGTATAAAAGACAAAGAATTATGAGGTTAATCTAAAGGCCAATCTGGAAGGCTCATCAGCAGAAAACTACAACAGTTCTAGTGAATACTTGACCCCAGGCTAATTACAATGCGAACATGTCGACTGCATGTGCGCCAGCTCAACGGATGCATTTGTTTCTTTGGCAAACAAAAGATAGCCACGGGCATTGCAGGAAGAGTCAGACATTGCATTGAGTGCTGCTATGGTAGAGTAACCTTGTCTGTTAATGGTAGAGTAACTTTGTCCATTAAAGCCAAATGGGCTTCAGCAGACAAGTCTCCCTCTGCAAGAAGACCTTGGGCCATCTTGCATTAATAAAGGGATCATTAGTGCTATCCATCGTTTTGTAACTATATCCCAAATGAGTAATGATTTGCAGCGAGATGTGAAACAAAAATGTTGATGTATCTGATGGGAAATAGAGGGCCACCATAATGATCTTGCTATACTCAATTCTGTTACTAATGACAGTAAGTCAGTGATTATTACAAGATTCTGTTATTAAAGGTTTGATAGAATAAAATGCTCAACTGCACAATCTGTGCTGCACATGAAATAGGACTTATATTTTGAAGATATTTCCAATTCAAACCCCTCTGAACAGCAATAACAACAATAAAAAAACAGCAACTCTGATGCAGATCGGCAAGTAAATCAATCAGTGACTGTAAACCTCAGTCAGTCAGCAACAATACTTTAATGTCAACGTTAATCTAAAGATTTTGGAGCAATCTGTCTGTTTGTCTGTAAGCATGCACCCTTTTGGCTCGAACTGTTGCTCAAAATACCAGACTGAAAAGATTAAATGATTAGCCCTTTCTTACTGCAGCTCAAAAGTGCTTGTATTTTTCTTATTTTGCTTGCACTCATTTTACTGGGTGCAGAGCTGTAACTGTGTTTTGCTAATACTATACAGGGTCATCATCATCATTATCATCATCAGTCACTTCCTCTTCTTGATGTGGAGAAAAGACAAATCCTGGAGTTGCTCCAGTAAGAGTGAGTTGGAAACTGGCTTTGGCAAAGTACAAACTTTGAAGAGATACTGGCACATTTTCTGCTTGATAATTGTTGACAGAGCAATCAAATGAAGCTCAATTGGATGTGAGTGCTCAAAGCAATCTTCGAGACCAGAACATTATTTTCCAATTGGAGTGGCTCCAGGTTTTGCCTTTCAGTGGCATTATAGATTAAATTCTTGCTCTGGGCTCCGGTTCCTAGTATTCGTAAATACTGAACAAAAATAATATTTAGATCATATTTTTTGCTTTAAGAGTAATGTCTTTCTTGGCTGCCTGACATGCGGACACACACACACACACACACACACGTACAGAAAGACACATTCGGTCCAACAGAGACAACTACACATAAACCTCTAAGCTTCGCAGGTCCACTTAGTGGAGAGCAACTAATCTAATCAAGTACAGCAGCTAATGCACAATGAAAGCAGAGTCATTTATTCGAGATGCCAGACAGCCACTTCCTGGCTGGACAAGAGAGAAGGAGAGAGGAAGAGAGACGCAGCAGAGAAAGTTCGGGGTCTAGAGTGACATAGGATGAAGAGATCAGGGCAGATCAGCTGGAGCTGGACACAGAAATACAAGGTGCTATGTCAGTTTCTCTCTCTTATCTAACTCGTATCGACTTCCTTCTTCAAAAATGTATCTATCTTTCAACAGTTTTTTCCCTACAAGCGCAGCCATCCATGCTTACCCGTGTGTAGTGCTGCCTCACTTGCAGCTCAGTCTCTCCTCCTCAACAACTTGGTGCTCCTCTACGTATCGCTCCCTCCGTGTGTCTGACTCAATCTCTCTATCCTCCAACACCTGCTGTTGGAGATCAGCCTCTCTCCTGTCAGATGATGCTGAGAGCAGCCCTCCCTCTATCCTCTCTTTCCGTCCTCCCCTCCCTGTTTTCCTCTCTCCCCCTTCCTCACATACATGCGTGCATTTTCCTGACTGTTTTTACTCTGAGGCGAGCTAACAAATGCTCTCTTCTCTCTATCTCTTGCTCTCTCTCCCGATGTCTCCCCTTTGTTTGCTTTCCATCTCCACCTCCTGTCTTCTCTCTTGATCTGTCTATGACAGAGAGCTGCCCATCCAAGCTGTGGGTGTTGCTTTGCTTATTGCTTCAGTGAGCCTGCTAGTTAATAACAGATTCTGCTCATTCAATAGGACAAATGCAGCCGGATGTAGGCTTGAAAGCAAAGTTTTCAAAAAAAAAAAAGGGACATTACCTCATCTGAAAGGCGACATCAAAGCTCTCTGTCCTATTATCTGCCTCACTGTGACAGCTTGTTCCAACATCATAAAACCCCTTCTGCAGAAATTAGCCTAACCATCCCATTGTCCATTTGACACATTAGTGGCAGGCAGTTGGCTGAAAAGCTCTCAAATGCTGCAGATTTCGTAGCACATTCACACATAATGGAGAAAATCACTTGCTCAGCCCACAGGGGAATAAGCACAGGTCAGTGTTGTCCGATGTATTATTGAGTAATCACATTTTCCTATTTGGTGGGAGGCAAAATCCTCATGTGTAAGACAGTAAAAGACATCGCTACGCATTAAATGCCCAGTCACAGGAAAGTAGTCTCACATAAAAGGCATTCACTGGATTTCAATATCACACCACCTGCTCATGTCCACCTCTCTGCACCAAACCTAATACAATATCTACAAAGAACAGTTTAAATTCTAAGTAATATCATCTGAAATAGGTCCAATGTAGGATGTGCATAAATGGTAGTAGCACAAAAATAGGCAACAGGGGCTGATGTTTTCAGATTTAAAGAATGATTCAGGGTGCGTCACATACATGTCTTTGCTGTGACTCAACTTTCTAATTTGAATCATCCCACATATTTAGTGCTCCATGCAGGACGAAACAAAAGTGTGAAAAACATCTATAGATATGTAATAAGTAACCCATCACCTTACCAAATATGCTCCACCTTTTGGAAAACAGTGTCAGAAAAGCCGCCTCTCCAGAATCTCATGCCCACCTTTCCTCCTCCTGCATCTTTACTCTGAAGCATGACCTCTGAATAGATTTAGCTGCCTGCAGGACTAAGAGTTGTAGTTCTGCTAGGAATACCAGGGCTGCACAAAAATGTAATGGTGGTAGTGCCAATCAATAAGCATGGCTGCAGGCCCTTTAAACAAACCCATAAGGGGATGTGAGCTGAGCCTTTTGGCGGCCGGTTGGCTCGTCCACACCCTCATGTGAGTATAATGTTACAGGTAGCCCAGAGCTAGCTAGCTAAGAGCACACAAAGCCTGTTTTCTTTTCATTTACTACTCAGGAGGTTCTGAATTACACTGGATAACCTGCATTGTGGTTTTCCAGCACAGGTCCCAGATAAGCTGCTCTACCACTCACCCAGGGAGGATAGTGTTACCCCAGTGAGAGCAGGAGTCACCTGAACATAGTTGAACTCCAACAGGCAGAAAGTGAGCATGACACATGCAGGTACAATTGACACCTTCCTGTCTGTTTCAAGCCTCTGAGGTGCCAGTGGGGTGGAGCTGAAGATGAAAGGGGATCTTTGCTTACAACTGGGCAGAACAAATCAGAGTCAAACCAGGTTATGAAGAGGTTGACTAAACAAATTATCAGTGTGTTCTTTTCCAAGTGAGTACTTCAGAATTCACAATTGTCAAGTTAATCAGATGGTGTGCAGTTACAGCAGCAATTGTATGTGGGTCATGCTGAGATTCTTCTGACTTTTTTTTTTTTTCCATTTCTCATTTCATTAGTTTCATCCCCCTTTCTGTCTTTGTCTCTCACTGTGACTGTCTGCTTCCCACTCTGTTCAGAGTCCTCTCCTGAGGCAGCCTGACTAAATTTAACACTTACACACCACCCAACTGTAGCAAAAAACTCTTTGAAACAGCCTTGGTAACACTTAAATTTACAAGAATTTTACCCATGATATACATAAGGACAAGCTCAAGCGTTAAGTCCCCCTCCTCCAACGCAGTGTAGCAGCTGCAACCTCATACTTCTTATCCAGAGCTTTCTTTTCTCCATCCCCCCGACCTTTGGATCAACTCAGTTTTCCTCAAGTGTGAACAATGTTATTTGAACTCTAGTGACACCTAGGGTACAGATGAAATTTCTGAAAATGTCTCTGCAGCTGTTTCTCCTCTCAGTGAACTTCTCAGTTCAAAGGTGGAGACACTTTATTGTCAGTAGTCCTTTAAAAATGTAAAGGCTCCTCTCAGGTCTGCCCATTGATGGATGAAAGATTTAAGGTTCATGTGGTTGGAAAATTAAAAGTACGTGCTTTACTGTAGAAAAATCATACTCCTGTATAATTGACATATGCATATAACCCACGGTGTAGAGGTAATGTTGATTTAATTTGACTAAATTAATCAAAATATTTTTAATTACATATTTGTGCATGATTTCCCTCCTGTGTTGTAATCCAGAGCTAGGTAGTGAAATGTTCAGTTTCCAGGGGATATGCACAGAAATGTTTCCAATTAACCAAACCAAGATTTACTCATTTTTAACACGGTATGAAAACCAGAAAAGGCAAATACAGAAAAGAGCTGAAAAATTGACATTGTGATTATTTTAGTAAGTTATAGAAGTAGAATCAGATTTGGATTTTGACTCCCCCTGTTGTTAAAATTCCCCAGTTCGTGGGTCAACAAATTAGAAAAAACATAGCAAGTTGTTTGGGAGCCTTCAATAACTTAGTTTACAAGTCCTTGTTTGCTTTTAATAGGGATAGTTTAAGCCTAAAGAAACCTGTGATGAAAAAAATAAATCACTTTGACACCTTTTCCACTATGTTTGGTACTGAAGGAAAAAAAGGGAGTGGGATCAGGCTGATACAAGAGTCAACGCCCCAAACCACTTTCTAAAATACAATTAACATGAGCAGCTTTAGGGGTGCAGGACTTGGTTGTGGCCCTCATTCCCTCACAGCTTGAATGGTAGGAAAGGAAGCCGTTCTTCAACACAACACAACAACAGTGTTGTCAGCACTCCCAGAACCCCGCTGGCTCTCATAATTACCTTGCGTTTGGGTGGCCCTCTCTATTGATTTTGGCAGTGATAGATCTGGACCCAAACTGAGTGTGAAACCACAGGACCGTCAGAAAGGCAGGTAACATATGGAAGACAAGCTGTAGCTCATCCACAGTTCAACAACACAGCAATTCCCTGATTTCCTGTCAGGCTGAACTCAACTGTCATCTTTTGTTCTTCACATTAGATAGAATTTATGTGGATCCACTAAACCAAAATTCAGATTTATATTACATTTAAATATATCAAGGACGACTGAAACTACAGAGCTGCTGTCAGGCTTTCACTGTATTACAAAACATAACTTAACAGTAATGTGTGACATGTTATTGTTATTGTTATTGTTATTCTTTATCTATCTTCCATACAGCTTATCTTGTTCAGGGTTTCTGTGGGGCTGGAGTCTATCTCAGTATGTATTTGGCAACAGATAGGGTACACCTGGACAGGTTATGAGTCTAACATTATGTACATTTAGACAAACATGCTGACGTGCACACCAACAGGAACTGGAAACTCATAAATTGTCAGTAGGTGAGTGTTTAACATGCCTTAGAAAACAAGTTTCTGTAAATATCACTTCTTGAAGCACTGCAAAATTAAACTGTACCAAAACTGTTAGCCTATTATCATCTTGACATAATTTGAGAACCAGAAAGACGTTAATTGGGAGCTTAATTTAGCCTAATGGGTGTGTTACAGAAGGACTGGGCATTGGTTAAAAATAAGATAATAAGAGCTACCGAAGTTTTCTTGTTTGCTTCTAGGAACACCAAGGCACAGGTCAATATAGAGCTTTAGATTCAATTACTTTAACAAAACATATAAACAGCTAACATAATCAGCATTTCAGCATTTAATTTCCTTACAATATACTGTACGATTCCAAATTATCTATCAGCAGGTGAATAAAGTCAAACTTTCCCAAACATAAGGTTTTCAAAATTAAAATTCTACCAGTATGTTCTCATCCTGAATTGACTGAATGGCAAGTGGATTGAACCTAATCCCAGTTTGTGGTGTCTCTGAGTGCCCCGGTGACTAATTGTGTGATTAGAGTCATTATGTGGACTTGCAGAGCTGCCAGCAGATGCTTCAGGTGGGCACAGTGGCTGCTGAGCACAAAATGAGAAAAAACAGTAAACAACACCGCTGTCGTCAAGCTGAGACTGAAGCGGAGAAATGTTGACATGCTAATATGGTAATGTTGAAGCATAAAACCAGCACGCACCCTTTCTACTTAACGTTGTTTTGTTTAGAGGCTCAATACAGTGAAGTACGTTCACGATTTTATAGAAAATGAACAAAAACTAAAACCATCTGCCACTGCCGAGTGTTTATGAACCGTGCTGCAACTGTCATTTGGAAATCTCATCACCAACACGTTACACTGTCTTCTCCATTTTTCAGACAAAAGAATGTGCCACATTTCATCTGCATGTGACAACTTGGCCCCAGAGATGGTCTTAGAAATATGTCAATGACAACATTGACTCGCATATGCATTGTTGAACCAATGTGATGATTCACATTGTCACAAAGCAAACCAAACACGCCTGAGAGAAACTATTGCACTGTAAGAGTGACTCCAGAAACGCATCATTTCCTCCACCATCATTCTCCTTTGCTCACTGTCATCTGACTCAGTGAGGTATGTATGGTGCCTAATTGAAGTGTCTCCTCAACTGAGATGTAATAGAGCTTGATTACATGGAGTCGACCTCCTGATAATGTTAAATGGCTGCAACTGCAAGCAACATTACCCCCTCAGTAAGTCCGAGCTTTTCAATTAATTACATGAATATGATTTTACTAAGTGGGGAGGCTAATGAAGCCCAACTGGGAGGGATGTGCTGTACTGTAGGTGCTTATGTGTGTTTGTTGTATTATCATAATTGGTGTTTTTAATAATATGTGTAAATGGAGAGTGGGCAAAAACACTTTTCAATATGCAGTAATACATTTCAAAACAGCAACAACACCTCTCTGTCACAGTGTGTAAAAGTGAACATTTTAATCTTCAAAAAAGCGTGATTGCAGTGTGGCAAGAGAGTGGACAAGTACTTCAAAAATATCTTAACACGCATGGCTCTTTCCTCATTTGCCATGGCAGCTGCAGTCTAGCATGTATTTAACTGAACAGGTGCACCGAGTAACAGGCGAACCCCATCTGCTAAAATAACCACTACCATCATCGCGCTGCACTCTGACTGTGCCCTCTACGCAACCTGCATGAACAGACCACATTGCAACTGCATTGGATCATAATGTTTTCCTCTGTGAATTCACTGAGGACTGGACACACCCGTCTGGGTCGTGGTGGGGGTCTCTTTCCTGTCCGGTTTTGATGCAGCCAAAATAGCACACAGTAAGTCCATCACCCCCCCCCCCCCCCAAAAAAAAGCCAGAGCCTCAGTGCTTTTTACCCATGATAAAGCTCAGCTACACTCTCTCTCAGTAAAACATTCCCAGAGACACAACCTGGGTCTAATGAGCGCTGTCGTCCCCACTCTGATGGATACAAAAAAGGCTCAGAAAGGATTTTGTTCTGTTCTCATTGTAAGCCTCCAGAGATAATTAACATTAGTCACATTAATTTTATTATGCAAGATATGAATAATAAGATAGGAGGATTCATAAAACAACTGCATATTTGGAAGGGGCATATTTCTGTAAAGCCTTGAGCTCAAGTGTAATACTGTAGGATTTTTAGTTTTTTATCATCATGAAAAGATTTTAGTCAGGGTTATTGTAGACACGGGAACATCACTAGACACACCTCAGCAACAGCATCTCCCATGCTATTCCAAATCTACTGTGCAGGTGTACTGTAGGTTGGATATAAGTGAGCCATATACTGTCTACTATACGACTCTGCCGTTCCTGAAAGAGGTACAGTAGTACTACAGTAATTTAATGGAAATTCTAAGCGATGCCTTTTAATTTTTGCATTTGAGTTCTTACGTGGATTAGATAGTCAAGCCATATTGGACTTGTTTAAACTGCCTGAGGCATGGGCTCTGTGTTCCCAGTAGGTGCCATACAGTAGCTATGTGTCCAGATCTCTAAAGTTTCTATAATTAAAACATCATCAGAACCTTATACACAAATGTAGAATGAAGAATGAACAGGAGCTGTTTGTCTCACATGGCACTCAAAGTGGAATAATTTGATCACTGACTCTAGGAGACAATAATTTAATTTATTGATTGAACTGACACTTAGTGGTGTGAGGAAAACTACAAGGGTAATAGTGAGGTGGGGTGAACCCAGGTGAAAGCTATGGTTCCTACATTAACTGACCTAACCTGTATAATCCATTTCAATCAGTGTAGATGGGGGGAAAGGATGAGGTCAGAGGAGGCTGAAATGAACTGTGCAGAGCAACAGATGGTCCAGCCAAGTGACATTCATTAAGTCTGATCTAAAAGTGGTGCTGAGAGACTTATTGAGGAACACATAAAGTTGTCGAACCGAAGACTGGGGTATGGCAGCCAAAGATCTTACAGGGCTCCACAGACTCATTAATTAATAGAACTATATAGTACTACACTGTGGAACTGTGGAAACATTGACACAGTTAAAGGATCCATCACATTAATGGGAGCAATACACAACAGAAACGTTGTTGTGGGCTCCTCTGGTGCTCCATGGTAAAAAAAAAAATGAAGCTCAGGGATATCTTGGCAGCAGGGTTCTGCCCTGTACTTCTAGCCTATGACTGTCCAGGAATGGTTCAATGAACATTGCAATGAGTTCAGTTTGATGCACTGACCCGCTCAGCCATCAGATCTCAGTCCAATTGAACATCTGCGAGATGAGATGGAGCAAGTCATCCAGGCTGTTCAGGAGGTAAAATTGGGTGAAACTCAATATCAGGAAGGCTCTACTTATATTTTGTTCATATGGTGACTGCCATTATCCATCCAGAATGTCTGCATATGTCTATATATGTATACACACACTATGTGTGTATGTTGGTCTTATGTTGAACATGCAATATCCTGCTACAATGTGCAATACTGGTGCAATATTATTTATCTTGTTTTATAAGCTGTAGTGGTTTTTATCAATGTCATTGCGTTTTTTTTTGTTTGTTTGTTTTGTATGAATGATGTAAGGTATGTATGCATGTAAGTATGTTTGGGAGATAAATATTTAAAATGTTTTGTGATGGCCGAGAAAAAATTCCCCAAGGGAACAATAAAGTATATCTTATCTTATCTTATCTAATATGTTAAATGTAAACGGTTTGTATATCCCCATGACAGTAAAGCCATGACCTGACTCAGTATATCAACCTGCATCCGCCTACTGAGCCACAGTTTGCTGCTTCCTTTTCCTGTTTGCTTTCTCCTCATGACACTGATTCCTATATTAGGATGGAGAGCGGCCATTAACAGCAATCTGAAGAGGCAAAAATACCCAATCAGAGACCTCTTCAATTGACTCTTCCTCATCGTTCAACACTGAGGACCACTTCATTACCACCCAGCTCCTCATGTCAGTCAAAGAGTGTCTCAGGCTCATGGCCCTGGCACAGCTCAGAGGAGATGGCTGCAAGGCAACAGGCGTACTTCCAGCTGTGCACATACATAATATATCACATTATCTCAAAGAGGACCCCCTTGAAGGCTGTTCCTAACCAAACAAGTTAATTAAGAAATGATTTTAATTTATAGTTAGATTACAATAAACATGCTGATCGTGTTGTTTTACTTTCTTTGCATGCAACTAGACAGTAATTTTAATTGCAATATGCCATTCTAATGCTTGCCCCCTTTTACTGAAGAATAGTTGTTAGGGACAAAAACCCTACATCCAGAATGACACATCTTGCAGAAATGCCATGGCATTTATTCTGGCCTCCTTAGTGCAGCACAGCAGGAGCTTTAGACTGAGGAAGATAAGCACCACCATTATCGAGAGCAATCAAGTTAATGAGTGTTTAATTGGGAACACTGTGCTGTGAGCAGTTTAGCACAGTGAAATAAGTGTGTTCTCACCTTTCATGGAGAGCACCACCGTGCCCAAATGATTCTGGGCTACTCAAGTCAAATCAACACGAGCAGAAAGTGTTTGTGTGCCAAGGTGAGATGATGGAGATGGTGATGATGGTGCACGGTAAGAGTGACAGAAAAGTGTGGGCATTGTGTGTTTGTTTGTACACACAAAAACACACACATGCACACACCTGGCTGGTTGAGGATAATGCTGTGATGGATTTGAGGCACATGGCAGGGGATCCAGGAAAGCCAATTTTTAACGACAGACACTGTGGTTTGAAGCCACTGGTGTAAATCTTGCTGTCATGGTGCTGTTCCTAACACAAGAGCTGTGTGACAGGCTTGGTAACGGAGATGGAGAGACCCCCTTCACCAACTTCCTTACGGACAAAAACTGAGACATGTCCTAATTAAGTCATAAACCTTTTCTAAAGTGATGCAACCATATATGATATTGAAACAAACCCTACTGGATGTGGAGAAAAATGGAATCTTCAAGAAATCCCTCCTAGTGATGGAATACACAATTGTCATAATGACTCAGTGATTATAATCAGAGAGCTGTACTGTGGATAGCTAGGAACTGCACAACCCAGCCCTGAGGCGACATTAGCATGCACTACAGACCTGTTCGCAACAGAGAGAAACCCGAATCCTCATAATGAAATTCAGCGGGTGTGCAAGGGTGAATTCTCCTCTGATGAGTCTGGATCATCACTGCACCTTCAATTTCCCCTTCCCAGTATACCCTCCCATTGTCCTTTTCAGACTCATTATGACTCAGTTTTTTATGAGTCTATGCCCCATTTGATATATAATGATGAAACAACATGATTTTTTTAGCTGCTGGCGAGCTGGCCGACAGCCTGGTAAACAAAAGGATGAAATCCCTCTGAAGAAAAGAATACATTCTTTTGCTTTATGACACAGAGACAAACACAAAAACTCTAGCAGAAAGTTACAAATATAAATAAGATTTCGTCTCCCTCACTGTGTTCGGGACGGACTGTGTTCAGTGTTAGATTAGTAAATAGAAAAATTCTATTATTACTCATCATTATAGCAGGTGATGTGTTTGTTATGACATTGACATTTGCTGCCTTCATTCCATACCATTGAAACTGTTAATATGCTTATTACTATATTTATACCATAATAATAATATCAATAAAATATCACAAAAGCATATAAACATGGACTTGAATAAAAAGGTACATAACTCATAGCCCTATAAACAAATATGCTCATGGATTCCTTGCTAGAGTGGAACATAATTGAAATATTGCAAATCATAGTGGTATCTGTTGTTCTGTGGAGGTTGTGATCTCAAAGGTTCGTGCTCTACATGCCCAGCTGGCATTACACACATACCTCTGCTCCCTGTCTTCCTCCATCTGCTCTTGCCCCTGTATTTACAGTCACACATTCCCTTCTCCGTGCTGAGAGACTACCTGCCAAGCAGGGAACATTACAAGCTCCACAATCTCCATTTTCATCATATGCAGATGTCAAAAGCCTTTAGAAGAGATACGTTTTCTCAGTGTGAAAATAATTGTATGCATAAATTGGAAATCTCATAATGAGCCAGGAAAAAGCCAGGGTTGAGATAAAGAGGAAGGAAGGCCTGCTCCTAGTTTTACTGCTCTAAAAATATACGTCTTATCATCCTTTCACCCTTTTTTGTCGTCATGTTATCAACACTTAATTCTCTTTTAAGGATATTAAAGTGGAGAGGCGTGCCTTTACTAAAAATACTAAGCATAAAACTGATGGACAAACCAAAGCCTTGCTATATGCTCTTCATGTAGAGTCAACCGCCCCTAACATACAAGTACGGCAAAGTTCTTGTTTGTTGCTGCAGCACACAACAGGCAGCCGTGCTGAAGGTGAACACTGTTGGAATACAAGGACAACATGAATGTTCACATAAAGTGAAATTGTATCCCTCGATAGACACAGAATACAGAATTAGAGCTAAGCCATGACATCCAAGTCATGTTTTGTTCTGCTTTTAGATGATTGAAGTTGGATATGTAATCAAGATGGTGGTTGAAATAGCCTGTATCTCAAAGACTTCAATAGTTGGAATCATTGGATAAGGATGTGTTGCAGGCTGTCAAGCATGATAAAAAGATTTTTGATGCATAATGTTGTTTTTCAGTTGGGAGAGGACTCACCATAAGTTTCTGCTCCTGGAGAAGCTCTTGTCAACTCTGGAAAGAAATAAATTGACAGCAGATTAATCTTGGTTCCCATCACTGAGAGATGAAAGTTGAGGCAAAACAAAGAAAGATGTGTAAAGTAGGCTTACTGATAACTGAGCAATCTTATTATTATTAGAGTTTTATCTGATAATGGGCATTTTCCCTTTTTCTTTAGACTAATTAACAGTAGATATAAACTTATAAAGATATGAAGTTTTAATGAGTTTATTGTTTACCATATCAATGAAAATACTTGATAAAAAACCTCAAATGTAAACATGCTTATTGTTCCTGTCCTTTTTTGGCCACCTGGGGCAGCACAATATCAACTCATTAAGTTCTAAGCAAACTTTTCGCCAATTTACACATCAAGCAGACATGGAATTGTGTTTCTATCCAATTTATTAAGGTACATCTGCATTCACCAGCTAGTCACAACCTTAATCTCTCTCCAGTGTGGTGCGAGGCAGGTAGTGTGTAATGCTTTTTTTTTTTCTCTCCTGAATACAACTGTCTGCTGCAGCCAAAAATGATGCTGAGACTGAACAAAAACCACAAAGTTGCGGGTTTCTAAAACCAAAACAGTGAGCTAAAAGATGCTGAAATGCTCCGCAGAGCTCAGGAAAACTGCAGAGTTGAGCGATAATTCTCTGTGGGTTTGTCACTACAGGCAACCCCTTTTAAATTACACACGGTGATTAGATCCATTTGTAATATAAAACTTTTTAGATTAGAGCAGCTTTAATGTTTTCAACAATTTACACCAAAATGTGGCTCAATGAAAGCCAGATGAATGTGATCCACATCGCCTCCCTCCACTGATCCCTTTTCTTCCCTCCACTTCCTTTATCTACTCCTCTGCCTGCCAGCCACTCGCTAAGTACATCTAGAGTGGGATCGTCTCAAGGATGGAAAAGGGCGGCTGGCAGATGTGCTGCGCAGGCAGACAGACAAAGCACTGGAGTCTAGAAATGTCTGAATGAGGGGGTGGTTTAGTGCAGGTTTCACCAAAAGGAGGTTCAAATATCACTATCAAAAGGGTAAATTAAAGCAGGAAGCTGACAAAGCAAGTAGGATATAACAAGAAATATTTTCTTTTTCCTGAGAGGAAAACGTAGGTTGGCATGTGTAATTACACAGAGAGAAAGAAAGTGTGTGTGTGTTCATGAGTGAAATTAACTGCTAGGAAAAGAGAAAGAGGGAAAAGAAGAGCCAGCAATAGAAAGAAAAAAAGTGTTTTGTCTGTTTTCCTCTGCTGGTGTGAGTTTTGGATGGTTGGTGCTCTCTCTCTCTCTCTACATTTACACTGCATAACAATTTTGCAGGGCAAATTCTCCCACCTGGATAAATCTTTGAAGCAGCCCCAGAGTAGACGCTGGCTGTGGACAATCAATCTACTGATTATCACCGCTTATCCTGTCCTCCCCAGGGCTAAGCCAATCAAATAATTACCATTGTCATTTGATGCCGACACACTCACAGGCACTCGCTGCATTCAACGGTAAACAACAAAATTAAAATACCATAAATGTAATTGAAGCCATTCCTTGTGTCAGGGAGACTCGATTTTAACTCTGTGTGGGGTTACTGCAGGGCCATCTGAGTAAGATGTCAATCTTAAAGATAATCTCTCAACCTTACAAGATTTCTATAGAAGTAAAATACTAAAATACTGACTGACATCATGCATAGATAAATGCTACAAAAACAACATACATGCTTGCTATTCACTAACATTTTGTCACCAATCTGTTGACATTGACACTGGTTTTTACTTATCCTTGCTTCATCCCACGAGAAACCTTTCAAAATGATAAATGAGATTCTCCTCAATGTCAAAAAACCATTTAAGATTTAACCAAGGAGAGTTTGGAATAATTGCATTCGCAAGCATACACTTATACCGCTCATCTCATGTGAGTTATTATCACCTCCATGAAATATTCATACCGTAGACAGGCATCTTATTCAGTTTTAAAATAATTTATTTATGCCATGGAGGGTTAGGGATGCATGAGAACAGAGTGAACAGTATGGTACTGTATGTGTTTTCAACAAAATCCTTGGTTTAACTGGAACACACCTCCTTCACATATTTGAAAAATGCCTCCAGACACACAGCTATACCCCACCACCCCAACATATACAAGATACAAGATACAAGACTAATTGATTTTCCCTAAAAAGACAAAGAAGTACTGTTACAATGAACACTATAGACTGGGCGCAGGATCATTTGATACAGTAGTACAATAAATGCATTGAGGTTGCAACTAACAGTTTCCATTATTAATTAGTCTGACAATTATTTTAAGTTAGAAAGTTGTGAAAATGCCCGTCATATTTCCTCAGAGCCCCAAGTCACAAGAAAAATACATGAAATCACTAATCACTTAATCGACTAATCGTTTCAGCTCTACTGTACATACAATTTATTAACTTAAAAAATGTGGATTCAGCATTAAAAGGATAGGTTTACAATTTTTCAAGTCTGTCTTAAATCAATAGTCAGGTGCCCATATGAACATTGAACCAGATTTGCTGTAATCATTCCTTCTGTTTATACTGGCTGTTTAAAGATCCCTTCCTAATCCACTGTCAATGTAAGTGATGGGTGACAAAGTCTACAGTCCTCATTTGGTGCAAAAATGTTTTTTAAAAGTTTATCTGAAGCTAAGCTGAGTTAGTCAAATCAAGTGGATATCTTTCAAAGTACAAAATTTCCTCTTTTTGTTTCCCTAGACAATGTTCCCCTGTTGAGCTGCACTAGAGGGATAATAGCAAAAAGAGAGAATTTTGTACTAAAAAGAGGATCATTTTGGGAGATATCCACTTGATTTGACTAATTTACATAGCTGAAGGCTTATAGCTTCAGATAAACTTTAATTTTTTACACAAAAAAAGAACTGGATTTTGTAACTTACATTTAAAGGGGATTAGGAAGGGATCTCTAAACAGCCAGCATCAACAGGAGGCATGATTATGGCAAGAAAAACCAGTTTCAATGTTCCTTTGGGATCCTGTCTATTGTTTTAAGACAGACTTGAAAAATTGTGAATCCATCCTTTAGGCAGCAGTGGGTCAATATTCAATAACATGCCCACACCACTAGGTGGCAGGATAGAGCTCAGAGGGCTGTTGCATGTCTTATCTGTGTATTTGTGCACACCTCTGCCTCCGTCCTGATATCCATCTGTTTCTGCCAGCTGTGTAGCTTTCTACCTCCCTTCCTCCCATCTTTATTTCAGTACGTGTGCCCGTTGTCAAAATATTGGATAAAACTATATGAGAGATGATGGGATGATGTAAGAAATTGAAACAGTATCTCCCCAGTGTGTCTGACATCAAACATGTTATTTCATGAACCTTTTGCAGTGCACACTCTTAGTACTTGGTATTGCTGTTAGATACAAGTCACCTTTGAACACTGAATGTAAAATGTATTTGACATGCAAACACTGACATTAAGTGTGTTGCTGGTAAGGGCTCTGTTCCTTTGTTGTGTTTGTTGCCCAGTGTTGCGAATGGAAATATTAGCTTGCCAGTCAGCAGTACGGTTAGTGATTATCCCACTGCTGACACAGGCAACATACTGTTTTGGTGAGAAACAGAGCGTCACATAAACAACTACACCTCCATCCTACCATCACTCAAGGAAGGACACATAAATAGGTAGAAGGTAACACAGTGAGCTTGGCTAAAATGACAATTTAAACATTCAACACAGAGCTTTTATATAATTGAAGTGTTTTAAAGATTTTCTGCTCATTAGAAAGACATAAAAATAGATTAACAACCTCACTTAATGGCTAATTTCCCATGTTAAATGCCTCCATGTTCTTATAATCATATTAATTATCTCCCGATGTAGAAAGATAATTTGATATTACATTAGCTCAAATAACCTTGGTGAGGTGGGTACTTCAATTGATTATTTTGTTTTGTCTTATAATGACAAATATCTTTTGAGAATAATGTGGACAGCTGAGAGAATAAAACCTAACCTTAAATCACAGCATGTCTTCCTCTACCAGGAAAAGCAACAATAGAAAATTCAACCATTCAGACAATAAGCTCAATTAATTATGTTAAATGCGAGAAAATCAATATAAGATGCAGCTAAGTGTATTCATCAAGCTGTCTTTGAGTGGAAGGACTAGGCAGTGTTACCATTCAGAACGAGATTGTCAAGAGCACTTCAGTAATTATCCTACATCAGCACTCTTCCTCTGCTAGGCTCAGTAAATTAGGGCTGTTAGGTTCTGTATGCAGGACTCAAACATTCACAGTAGTAAAGTCTGATTTATGACATACTGTGATTGACATAAATCTACAGTTTTCACATTTTCTCTATTTTTCAAGCAGTCCACTCTCATACCAGCTTGAGCTGCATGAGCATCTGCAGCTCAAGTGGCAAACCAGAATTTCACCAGCTAATTCAATTTTCTATCTGCCATAAAACTTTTTTTTAAAATAATTGGACTAAATTGAATGCAGCTCTAGTGGAAGTGACCACCAAAGCCCTGAGGGGGCAAAAGGCAGCATTTGGCTGGCTGCTAGGAAAGGATGCAGCTTGGCAGCTTGCTGATAATGCTAATAGTAAACATTTTAATCTTCTCAAAATCATGTGAATAGTTGAATAGACAAGACTACAGAATAAATCTCCAATACGATATGTGGACTGACTGAAGCAAGAGAGCTACATTTCCACAATGTTGTCAGGGGTGGAATAAGAATGAGAGACATCAAATTAAACTAACAGATAAAAACTCTTGCTACGTGCATCTGCATGCTCATAAACA
This sequence comes from Thunnus maccoyii, assembly GCF_910596095.1. Classification (NCBI taxonomy): domain Eukaryota; kingdom Metazoa; phylum Chordata; class Actinopteri; order Scombriformes; family Scombridae; genus Thunnus; species Thunnus maccoyii. Next base: position 26,778,818 of record NC_056535.1, on the reverse strand, counting down.
TGCTATCATTAAATGCATCTGTATAAGCATACTAATGGCTCTATAAAACAATTACACGGATCTAAGAGATGAATAACAAAATACAGTAGAGATGAAAAGCAGAAATGCCTGAAAGTGAAGGTGTACTGAATGCACAATCACACCATCGTCCTCCTAATTAGGTATAATACCTGCGAGGGAAACTGTAACAGAGCAGTTGGTTTATGTGCACAATACTATAATATTTCACAAGGCTGAATATTTGCCAGTTGTCTTCAGGCTTAAAGCTGACTTTACTCACCAGCAGGGAACCAGCCAGCAATAATTTTGAGCCTGTTAAAAACACCAGCACCACATCCTCAAATCTCAAAATAGACAACTCACTCAAATCAAACAAGGCCTTTAAGCTTCTGCTTGTGTAGGGGTGTTTATGAGGGGGCACTGACCTCGCCTGCTCATTCCTAGGGTTTATGGATTTTAAGTACAAGTGGGAGGTTTAAAGAAAAAGTTTACTGAACATCAACCTAGCAAACAACGTTAAAAATACCCATTCACCCACACAGCACTCTACCATCTATTGTTTCTTAAACCATGTTGCGTAGTTCACATAATTGCCTGCTCTTAATTTGCATACAACAAAAAAGAGTGTCACATCCACAAGGAAACCGGCACAGGTGACAGTAAAACTGATGCTCAAATAGGGCACGATTTCCAGTTGTTCTTTCAGCTCATCATGTCTTGTTAGCAGTTTCTTACTGCTAACAAGACATGATGAAAAACATGTAGAAAACAGCCACGTTATTTGCTAACAGCAATTTCCATTAAATTGTAAGCGGAAATTATGCTGCAACCAAATAACTTCTTCAAGGACAGATCCTGAAACAAATGGAGACTGGTAATTTGATGGTCCAAGTCTGGGCTTCATCCATTTTTGTTAGAGAATCCTTTTCCTTTTATTCATTAGGCATTAATTTCCCTGGAGACACTGCTTATGAGCAACAAGGCTTTTAACAACAGGGACACATTTTGTTGGCAACTGCAAACAAACTGAAACTGTTCGACACATTAAAGTGAAAAAAGCGAATCATTACTTTTCTTGAAACAAACATGTTCATTCAAATCAGACAGCGACATGTTTTCGAACTACATCGAGACATTTGTAGTTGCAAGATTAGAGGAGCTGCCTGTGACTAGAAGGGTATCAGATTGGATCATAGATTGCTTGAAATTTTTGGAGCAAGGTAAATGAATAAAACAAGTTTATCAACATGAATCTCACAGGTCATCACTTGCAATCATCGTCTTAAGGCACAACACAACTTAAGGCACACAGTTATCTATTTACTCAGTCAGCCTTCATTTGGAGTCTTGTTTCTGGTGATGAATGTGTCCTTTTAGCTCTACTTTGGCATCCACCAACTTCTGATGTAAATATCTCTATCTCACTATGTTCACCAGCTGGTCGCTAACTTCATTTGTATCTATATCTATGCTGTTTGGTGTTGTGCAAGTTGTTTACAGTGGGTTTATCAGGGGTTTTTTTTGCTGAAACCGGCTGCTGGTTGTAGCTGAAGGTTGAGAGAGAACAAAAACAGCAAAGTCACAGGCAGTAAAACCAAAACAATGAATTGAGAGATGCTATAAAGCTCCATGACCGCAGAGTCAGGTGATAATTCCCTATGGCTTTGTCACTATGAGCAACACCTCACACATAGCTGTTTGATCCATTGTTAATAAAAATTCTTGATTAGTGCAGTTAAAAAAAAAAAAGATGCCAAAATGGGGCAATGGAATAATTTCCCAAAAACAAGATCAACCATAATGTGGATAACAGCCATAATCCATCCCCCTGTCTCATAGTTGGGTTCACAAAAAGTCCTGGCATGGTGCTTTAATTAAGATGTATTTCTAGAAACAAACAGTACTGAAGAAAAAAAAACAACAAGCACAGAAACAACCAAACATTTTTGTTGTTGTTTTTGGGACTTTCCCTACTTATGGACTCTTGATGGGATGTAAAAGGTAACAGCAGTTAACAGAGCCTCAATGGCCCTTTTTGCACCTAAATTCCAAACTCATAGACTCGTAAATGATGTGCAGTCCACTAGGGTTTTCATTAGTAGAGGTAACAAGGATGTGGAAAAGCAAAGCACTTCATGGCTTCCAATTAGCCAAAATCCCATAAGTTGACCTGGACCATCTGGCACCTAATAGTTGAGTCGATATTACCAGCTCATCAGTGTCCATTTTCTTACTACAGGCTGGGTTTTTAAGTGAGGGAAGACTGTCTGATAGCCGTAGTGGAGGTCTCATCTTTTGAAACTCTGTCGGTGGGGTGGAGACTTGTGACTGAATAGCTTCAATTGGCTCAATGAGTGAATCATTTAGTTCATATATGTGGAAATAAAAACCCTATAGCCTTATTTAAAACTACAAACTCTAAAGAAAACGTTGTTCCAGATCAGACTTGACACTAAAAAATGATTAATAAAATGTAAACTTTTTAGTAACTTTACACATAAGACTCTGAACATAGTTTCAGTATATAATTTAGATCACAGTCAGGGTGTGCATTCAAGTGCATTTTTGAGAATAACTGCATATTTATTTTGGACTACTATTCCTAAAGTCTCACTGCACATGTTAGTAACAAAGTGTCTGATGCTGCTCCAGAAATGTTGCTTTCTGTGCCCTACATAGCACTTTCTAGTGTAGTACTGGTTAGCGGCATCTGCCTGTGCACTCAGGCTAGTTTTAAACCTGACTTCTACCACAAAAATGTCAAATTGAGCCTCATGAGTCTAAGCAGACTTGGCAGAGCCCACGAGCAGCAAAACACAATAGTAAAAAGTAATTTCATTGCCTCATGAATTCTAATGCACTGTGTGGCTGAGCGGCTCACTGCTCATAAACCAAAGTATTTTCATATCTCAAAAATTCACGTTCTTCTTACTGCTACAAAATCATCACTTACACTCATGCAAGACTGTGACTATCCAAAGTCGGCATTCACATGTAGATACTTTTCTCTTTTATATCCTCTTTTCAAACATGCTGATGATATATTTAACTTAGTAAGGATGCTGCTGAAAGCTCTCTGTTTCTTCCCTTAGAGTGAAATGCACTGCCTAAATTTGCCTTTAATTGAATACTTTATCTCACAATAACGCAATATTAGCAACATTTAATTGTCTGTCTGAAAATGAAACAACACTGTTGTTGATGACGAATGACCAGTGATTCATTTTTAATGTGTTTGTTTCCTCCTACAGGAATCCAGTAGAGACGAGAACGTCACCTTGTGTCTTGATCTTTATTTACAACTAAAGGCCGGATGAATTTTCTCAAACTAGCAGTGCATTGATATTTTGGTGAGTAGTCTTTACTGTCTGCCCAACAACTTATGAGAAGTCTCAGAAAAAAAAAAACACGCTGGAATAGGTCAACATGAGACATGAGACAATCATGATCCTGATGAGCCAATCACATGCACAAAAGGAATCTCTTTAACCTCTACCTTTTTGGCTTTGAACATTCATAAACTGATCTCATTATTTCGGCATCAAGGCAGCTATTCACTATTAATGGTTCGTGCTGTAAATTAGGAGAGCACGGTGCTGACAGTCAATGACCTTGTCAGAGTCATCTAGTTCTGCAGTTGCTGAGCAGATGCAGTGCAAGTCCCAGAGCAGTCTCACACCTTCCTCTCACTACTCCTCTTAGACAGAGTAAGGTGGGTTAATAACAGGGTGCGACAGGTGCATTAGTATTGCCTTACAGTTTCATTCCTAGTTAGCTGGCAAACTCCATAATCAATGCACATTTGAGAGATTAATTCTCTATCATCTTACCCTCCATAAGCTCCAAATGTGAAACTCCTTTTCCTCTGAGGCATCCTGCTGAATGGCTGATGAGGCTTCCCAGGGGTGTGCAGAATATCAGTGCTGTTTACAACACAGGGCTACAGAATAACAGTCATACCTCTACCTTTTTCTATCTCTGTTTGTTTCTCTGTGCACCTCTCCTCTCTTTCTACACCTCTAACTATTTCTCTTCTCTCCTCCCTCCTTGTCTGAGCCCTCATTGGGTGTGTGTGTTTTTTTTTTTTCTGAGAGTATTTTATGTGTGTACACGTCCAGGCCCTCCCTCCTTGTTTCTCCTCTGTGCTCTCTGACTAAATAGCTCCTATCCTTGCCAGATTAAGAGAAAGGTGCGTCCGGCTGTCCTGTTGTCCTGGTAACAAACAGGATGATTTCTCAGCCGCTATCTGACTAATATTTTTTTCATGTTCAGCAGGAGGATGGCACACAATACTTATATTTCCTACCTACAGCATGTCCTGGCAACGTCCCCCTGCTGTTCACCTCTGACAAGCAATTCTCATGATGTGAATCATAAGAGCTCTTTGCTCAATGGTTTTGTGGGAAATAGGCATGTAGAGGTAACAACACACTTGGAGGTTGGCCAGAGAGACATGACAGGGCTTCTGTTGACATAAATGAATCTGACCTTTTTGCCATGCTAGCTGAGTGCCTCTATGGATGGCAGGTGAAATATCTCAACAAATATTGGATGGATTGACAGACATTCATGGTCCCAAGAGGTTGAATCCTACTGACTTTGGTGACTCCCCCTGACTTTTCCTCTAGCACCACCATGAGGCTGACAACTATTGAATGGATTGCCATTCAATTTGGTACGATGAATGTAAGCACTTTGGTGATCTGTTGACTTTTCATCTAGCGCCATAATCAATACTTTGACTTAATACCTGCTAAACAAATCACATGATCATTAGCCACAGCTGTACTTTGTGTTTAATTAGCTAATATTAGCATGCTAACACCCACATGATAAACTTGCTTGACTTCAGCACATTAGCATGCTGCTCACTGTTGTGGCTAGGTACATGGGCACCTGGTTATGTTTTCAAATGGGGGAACAACCTTGGAAAGATACATAATTGGCGGGGCGGGGGTGTCTGTGGATCCTCCCCCAGAAAAAAATAATGTAATTTAAAACAAATTTTCTGCTTTTCTAAACCACCTAACCTCTTGGATTAGGTCAAGAAACAGCCACCTGCATTAGTCTAGATTAGTTAAATTGAGGTTGCTACGAAAACCAAGAATGCATCAAGAAGAGTATATAATTTAGTGGATCAGGACAGGAAATGATTATTAGAAGAATGGCTATTTCATATTTGAAATTATATTAATGAAATTTATTATGTAGCCTAAAATGATGCAGGCTACTAGGACATCTTCAAGGTTAAACAAGGACAAACAAATTATATAAATGAAATAGCCTTACAACACAATATGATTTGGATAATTAAATCTGGATAAACCTGAGGGTTGTTATTCTCAATACTCACAAGGCCATCTCCAAAGTCTAACAATTGCAGCAAAGTTTTTTGCATTGCAGCTATTTATTTTACACACAGGCTCTAGTGGTAACTTTTCTCAATAGCACCACTAGCTGATGTAGTTGTAATGTTATACAGGAATGAATAATCATAACTTCAAAAGCAGATCATTTGAACCTAAATTATCTCAAATCAAAGACTATTTTAATGCACAATTCAGAACCTGGCTTTTGCTCTTCAAGACTTAAAAAAGGGGCCATTTTAGTCAAAAACCAGACCTTACAGCCAAACCAAACCTTAGAGTAAACTTGCACCTCTCCTTTACCCTATATGAGAAAATGAGAGAATAATCATAATAATGAAAGCACAGCGCAGAGCTGCTGGATGAAAGGAGAGATCCATTGCTCAGGCGCCTCTGGCTAGGTACAGCCTGACAGTGCTGCAAACGTGGCTGTAGATTCTGTCTTGTTTAAACACAACACACCGTATACATTTTGAAAATAAGTAAGGATTAAACATCAAAGTAAGACATGTGGTATGGTCCAAGTAGAGAAACTGCCATGACAGAGGCGGCAGTCACTAAACCGAATTTGACAGCTTGATCATTTATATACAGTATTAAGCAACTTTTTAAACCTCTCTGTAGATATGAGGTGGAATGCTGCACATGTTCAGGACTGAAATGTTCCTGTGATCTGGCAGAAACTTTGCATTGAGCTGGAAATTAAATGCAATATCAAGGTGCCATGCTAGCTTATTTGGCACACCTCCTTTTCATTTTAATTTGATTCATTGGACTCTACATGTTCAACATGATGATTTGAAAGAGCATATTTGAGATTCACCAACTGTATGAGCCAAATAAATCTCTTCTGTAATTGGAACATTTTGTCCAACAACACCTTACTCTGCTAGAAAATTACCAGGTTCACGTCTTAGATTACAACTCCCCCTGAAATTGAGTTAGACTGAAAAGAAGGCATGCCAAAAGATCATCTGCCACACCAAACCTCTCATGTTACCTGAACTATTTTGGCCTGGAAATTCTAGCTCTGTAGCTAACATTTAAACATTCTGCTCCGATCACACTTCTCAAAGTCTTCCTTGAATGTCCTGAATAAATCAAAAGGAGAGGCATGTCAAAGTGACACCCGTGTCAGGGTGTGGTTAAAGTGATATCTCTTTCAATCTGCTTGCAGAGCACTTATCTGCTTATAGTCAAACAAGAAGAGACAATCTTCTGATATCTTCTTCTTGTCTCTTCTCATTTTCTTTCCTCTCCATTTCACCTCCCTCTCTCGATCCTCCCCGCTGCCCTTCTCTCCTTTCATGTCCTCCCTGTGCCTCTGGCTGCTTTTTCCACTACCTGTCTTATATATTGTTTATCTGAGTAAATTATTAAGTTTTCTGCTATGATGGGACAGTATATCCTTCCCTGCCTTGTCTGGTTCAAGTGCACTGATTGTCCTCTTGTCCTACCTCACGTCAGTGGTAATGTCTGGGTGCCCTGATGACTCCTCAGTCAACCTTTCTTGATTCTATTAGGTCTGACTAGACTCTGTCCAGACACGAGCTATAAATCAAATCAGAAGTTTGGAGGAAAGGACACAGGAATGTGTCCCCACCAAGGTGCTTCAGCTCCTTTATTGATTGATATTGATGTTGATTACCCAGCATTGATGCATTACATTTGACTATTCTGTCTTTCAAATCAGGCATCTGTTGCGAAAATGGACCTAAATACAATAGAAAAATTATACTGTAAGATAAATTGATGGCATTGGAAATGAAGAGCAAATTCATTGAACAGTGTGTCTCATCTGATATATTTAGGTCATGACCTAGGGCTGACATCAAATATATTTGAGCCTGAATGAAACAGACATTCAAGATCTCTTCTCAGCGGAGGTGGTTCACTCTTGCAGGATCTGAGTATTAGGAGGGTTCATTATTTTAGTCTTTGTATTTATCTTTTGTAAACATTTGAAATTTGCCAGCTTTGCTATGCTTTTCTTTATTGCACTGGAAAAAGTATACACATGTATTTTCAAGGCATAGTGTACTGTAATCCACAGGCAAAAATTTACATCCTCCTCTTGTAAGATCTTTTTTATTTCAATCAAAGGGGACATGAATGACTGCTCCTCCTTTCTAGTCAGCTTGCCCTGGTTCCTCTGCTGATAATGGCACTGAAATGTAATGTCTCTAACAGAGAGATTCTCCAGAGCCAGACTTCTGCTCACAAACTTGTTATTGTCACTTCAGTAATGTAGTTTCAAGAGCCCTTTTCACCATTGCTTATCCCTCGTGTCCCTCAAAAGATGTCCCTAGTGAGGATGTGGGAAAAAAGAAAAAAAAGCTATTTACCCAGAGTGATTTGTGTGAGGCAGGTGAAAAGGAAAGGGCGGTTTGGTGTAATTAGTCTATGTCTGCAGGTTTCTTTCGGGAGATGTAGCATGCTGGTTGGAGCGCTCCTCTAAACTGGGTCAGGGTCAGCCTTGACTTTGAGGACTTGACTGACGACGGGAGGAGCGGGACAGTAATGACAGGCTGACCTCTGTCAGATGGGGGTTCAGGGCACCTTGAAATACTGCTGTCACGATGGTAGATAAAAAATTTACTAACAAATCACCTCCAGACCAAGAGACAGAGTTACAGCGCAGAGTAAAGTAGCTTGTTATCCACATACTATATCGAGCAGAAAATGATCAATACAGGATGCTGTAAGGAGGAAAAATATGGAGAGTGAAATAATAATTGCACGGAATGAAGATTAGAAACTATGTGAAGGAACTTGATTAGTAAATTATTGGTGAAGGAAATTTTGCACTGATTTTCTTGTCTACAATAGTTTGTACTCAAAAAAGGCAAGATAATAATCAACAAAAACACAGATCCTATGATGTGGTTCATACTGCAGTTGACATCCCTGCCCCTACAACAGATAACTGCTGATGTACTAGGAGTTGAGCACAAACAAATTGATCTGGATGTGGCTTATGGAGTAGCCGCCATCCAAACAAACCACACTCTCCTCAGGTGAGAATAGTCAGTAAACCTTCAAGTGCAGCAACAGCTCTGCTAATGTGGGTCTTAAGGGCTAAGGAGCTATTACATAGTTACTGTACAGTCCCTCCCCTGTGGCAACAGCAAAGCAGGACACAGACACATTAAATATTTACCATCTGTGCACACAACAACTTCCCTGACAAGATCACAAGGACAACAGGCTCCTGCCTCAGTGGCCTGAAATGCTCAAAATCATGTTTAGGCAAACATCACAAAATCATCAATAGTTAATTACATTTTAAAGTTCTGACTTTTAATCAATTGTATTTTAAAAGGCAGTTTAATAGCAAACTTCAAATTTCTAATGCAAAAAAACCTCACCATGTATTCACCACTCACTATGAAGCTGAATAATCATCATACTCACTATGGATAGGGTTTTATGTAAGAATAGCAAACAGGAGAAAGGACGTCAAAATACTAATGAAGTTGTCTTGGAGCAACACTACCTCTTGCTGTTAGCCAGAGGAACTACTTTCCATCCTCTCAGGCTACTGAGTCTAAGGGGCTGTGTGAGAGCTCTGTTTGACACACACAACTTTGAATTTTAAGCAGATAGACTCAACTGCCATCCAAGCAACAGAATCTACTGCCTATGATGAGTTTCACACTAGAGAGGAAGAGAAAAGAAGCGAAGGAGAGAGAGAAAAGACACACTAGCTCACGAACAAAGCATTAAGATTTTATCTCCTTTTATCTTCATGACACTGGCCGTTATTCCATTTCAGGTTGTGCACACGTTACCGGTCACTACGGTTGTGCGGTTACGGAACAGAAACAGGCCCTGCTGAGGAAGCCACTCTTCCGTAACCAAACGCAACAAATGAGATTCTCTCTCTCTGCCACAAATTGCAAGAGCGAGATTATCGGGGGTGCTGACATTGTATAACTTGCTCATCAAAGACAGATAGATTCCAGCAGGAACTGGGGAGACTATTCTTGTCTCCTATCACCCAGCCCCTCTAGATCTGAATGTCATGAGTTTCACAACTCCTCTCCGGGCCATGATAACAGAGGAGGAGGGAAGTGGGGGAGTTGCAGGAAAAAAAAAAAAAAAATTAGGGTGACAGAGGGAGGAGAGACAGAGGGAAAAGAAAGAGTGGGACTGACACTGGTGACATGGGTGTGGGCCTAACAAGACCTAGTTGCCTTGATTTCTACTTTATCTGTCTTTATACAGCCCATTTACAGCCATGAGAGGCGTGTTGAAGTGCAGACAAAGAAGAAATATGAGGACACAAATCACACCAACTGAGTGGGAGATTCTGTGAATGTGCCCTTAGAGCAATGTGTGAGTGTGGGCACGGCGTAGCAATTTACAGCAGTGTTACACACACACACACACACACAATCTGACTGAAAAACCCCAGCAGGACATATAACTCATCCTCTCGGGTGAAATCCAAGAGAAGACGCCCATTAGAACAAATAACAGAGAGATTCTGAGAGTCGTGGAGAGGCGAGGGAGAGAGAAGCTTATTTTTAATGTAACAACTATTGAGTCAAGCAGGAGGAGAGAACCCCGTGGGCCACATCCTTGGATTAATGACTTTGCAGACAGAGGAGCAACAGAGACTCAGTTAGGGGGCTGACTTTGATTTATCCACATGAGAGGGCTAGACAGGGAGCAAGAGAAGGCAGGGAAAGATTTCTAATCATGCAGCCTCATCAAATTCATTCAGGCCCCAAGGTCTGTCCACTGTCAACAACCTCGACATGACCTGCACCGGCTGTTTGGAGCTTCTCCTCCTTCCTTGTTTCTGCCATTAAATGAGAAGTCCTTATTCTTCAAGAAACTTCCGCAAACTAAGACCAGACATTATAGATCAACAAGATGTTGCAATGCTACAGAGAGACAGGGGTTATCAAGCAAAGCTGTCAGTTATCAGCAAATATGTTGATTTTTTTTTTTTTTTTGTCCTCTGTTGTTAACATGTGTGGATGTAACATTTCATTGGGAACTGGCACTATGCAAATGAGCTGTCACTTTCCAATAAAATGACATTTAAAGAGTAAGAAAGAATGTCAGAGAGGAAGAGAGAATGTCAGATTATGTGATCAGATTATCTCCATGTTTCCTAAATACTGACCTTTGTTTAAAGAGTATCATATTTTATGCCTTTAACATAGAGGAACTAGTACGCAAATACTGTCAAAATGGTTGAAATGATTGGGTCAGATTTTTTCAAGTGTATATTAATACAATATTCTAGTCAGTCAATAAGAAAATAACAGCTTCTTCAATGTGAAGATTTGCTGCATTTCTTATGTGATCATTAACTGAACATCTGTGTGTTTTGGACAGTCGGTTAGACAAAACTAAGCAATTTGATGACATGACCTTAATTGGTAAAGTGGCCTCACCTTAGTACATTGTGAAGAGCATTTGAAGGACAATGATTATTTGATTAATCAAGAAAATAATCAGCAAATTAACTGATAATGAAATTATTGTCACTTGCAGCCCATCTGCACGTTGGAAGTTATTGGAGTTTATCATTCCTCCTTTTCATTCTGGCACCAGAGGGATCCTTCCCTAGTGTAAGAGGAATTTGTACAAAAAAAAGATTGTAGCTCTGGAAGACATCCACTTGATTTGACTAACTGACGTGTGATAATAGCTTCAGTTAATCTTTAAAATGTGTTTTTGCACTCAATGAGGACTGTGGATTTTGTCCCTCATCTCTTACATTGGAGTTATGTTGGAGAGGGTTCATTTCATGGCCGATAAGAGGAGTCATAGCAGTAAACAATAAACATAAGATCTGAATTGTTCTACTTTTTTTTTAAATTTTGGGGCAATTTATCCTTTTTATAAGCCGTGTTTGTTGTTGATGTTTTCCTCCTAATGAAAGTGCAGCAGCACCATTTGGAAAACAATTGAATGTTATTTGTTTTGCATGTTTTGTTTTGTCTCCCCTATGCTCACGAGACATAGAATGCCAACCCAGTCTCACAACAAAATGTGTAATAGCTACGTTGGTCCATAGCACAAAACAAATTAGTTTCACAATAAATGCTCTAAAATTGTGAGATGCTAGGTGGAGCGGAGCAGGTGGAGCCAAATGCAGGAGACATCAGGCAGACCAAAGATGAAGATCAACTTATTTATTCTCGGCTTGGGAAGGCAAAAACAAAGCTGGCAAGTCAAAAACAAAACTGAACAATGTAGTGCTGAACAAACTGTACAAAGGATCTAAAAATTCTGAGCTAAAAAACAGGACTTAAATACAAACTGAACTAATGAAACAACAAGGAACAGGTGGCAAGACACAAGGGCGGGCTTTGAGCTGATTGGCTGGGAGACACAGGGATCAGGGCTGAGACTGATGCAGGACAGGTGTGGAGCACAGGAATACAGAAGGGAAACAGAGCAAACAGAAAACCAAAAACCCAGAAAACACAATAAAACCATGCACAAACCTGTTAATAATTAAAACCATTATGCATTAAATAATAAACTTAAATGTGCACATATCACACTGAGCAAACACAGCAAATAAACATGTAAATAAACTTCAGCGTTACATTGCTAACCCAGGAACCTGTGCACAGAACAAGACAAACAAGACGAACAAGAACCAATAAATCTGTCAAATGTAGTGGTCTGCATATTAAGGCAAGTTCATTCAGTTCATTTTTGCCCTTAGTTCCAATGAGAGTCAATGTAGAAGCAACAGTTTCTCAAGTGGTCCTCAAACATAATCTGCAACCTCTCTTATCTGTCCTGCTGCCCACTCAGTCCAGTCTGAAACAGGCAGGAAAGCCTGAGAGCATCTGGTGGACGGGTGAAGGGACATAGAAACTGGGACAGAACCATCATATATGATGCCTATGTTTTTTTAACCTATTTTTTTTCTATTGGCTTGCATCCACGTCACATGACTGTCAAGTGTCTGTCTCCAAAAACAAACAAAATGGCTGTAATTCTTTTTATTCTTAGTGAAAAATGCAATATTTTAGGATAGTTTTGGCATTAAAATGCATTTTGATTACATTTTATAGCGAGAAATGTGCATTTTACTTTTATAATCTTTGTTCAGAGAATGTGTATGATGTTTAGTTTGTCAGTTTTTACGAAGATTGCTTCAGGTCACCCCAGAAAATTGTTGGAATGCAACATTTTGTTGCTATGGTGTTTGCTATGAACACTGCTATCACTGAAAACACATAGCTTGCAAGTTGTTTTAATTATTTTCTTTGTGTTGTGTAGTTATCTGAGCTGTCATGTTATTTGCATTATTTTCTGTAACTGTTTGATGATATCCTTTCAATAAAAAAAAACAGATTTTAGAGACCCCCAGGGATGAGATATTTCTTCTTCTTTGGATTTCCAACAGTGAGGAAAATGGGCTACTTCCTAGCAGCAGGTCCTCTGGGCCGCCCACCTGACTGATATGATCTGTCGGAAATCCAAAGAAGAAGAAGCGCTCTAAAATCTATGATTTTTTATTGAAAGAACATCAAACAGTTACAGAAAATAATGCAAATAACACACCAGCTCAGATAACTACACAACGCAAAGACAATGATTAATGAACAACATGCAAGCTACATGTTTTCAGCGATAGCAGTGTCCATAGCAACCACCATATCAACAATAGAAAATGTTGCATTCTATCAATTTTCTTAATAATAATTAACAAACTAAACATCATATACATTCACTGAACAAAGATTATGAAAATAAATCTCTTTAAAATGTTATCAAAATGCATTTTAATACTGAAACTATCTTAAAATATTGCATTTTCCACTGAGAATAAAAGGAATGTCAGCCATTTTGTTTGTTTTCACTGACAGAAACTTGACAGTCACGTCACGTGGACGCAGGCTAATAGAAAAGAATATGCTAAAAAAAAAGGCATCTTACAATTTTAGAGCTGTTATTGTGAAACTAATACTTTTTGTGCTGTGGACCAACGTAGCTATTACTCATGTGAGACTGGGTTGAGAATTCACAGTGCATCAAATCAAACAAATTACAAGCAATTTTAAATCAGCAACATTTCTATTTGAGCAAGATGTTGAGACTGTGACCAGCATTGCTTGACAATAAGCCATCTCATGCGGTCTCCTGGTAACACAGGACTTGCAAGACAATGAACTATATTGTGCTTTTGAGGGGTGCTGATGCTGAAAGCTTTCAGCACCACGGACAGCAGCTGCAGTTCTATACAGATACAGAGCTCATTGAATGTGTTTGTGCATCACTCCAAGGTCATACTGTGTGGGGCAACATTGTCCAACCCCACTGAATACTATTTACTGTTTACTTTTAAAATCTAGTGAAGATTCCTAAAAACACTACATGTGTTATGATAAATTACAGGGAGATGTATTCTCATTTGATGTCATACTGAAGCTATGATAAATTATAGCAGTTTTAGCTGGTAAGAATCACAGACTATTTAGCGTTCTAATTACTTCACTTGATTAAATGAATTTGAGAACTACATCCTTACAGTACAGACATGGCAATATCAGCTAATTTAATTAATCTCAGATAAACTTTTAAATAAACTTGGATAAACTAAAGCTCAGAGGAGGCTTTCCAGGCATGGATCGATTCAAATGATGTATCCTGGACCCAATCAGACACAATTCCTGTGATACATTAATCAGCAAGTCTATAAAAGAGAAGGGATGGATCAATCAAATCAAATTTTAATCTTGGCTAAATCTATTAGAGCCAGTAAGAACCTGACGTAATTTTACTGGGCTCTAAATGGATGAGTCTCTCACTGATAATTTTGCATGCTTTTCCTACACAACAACAGTATTTCCACAAATTTTACAACCCTCAGATATGCCAGAGTGAAACAGCTGCTGAAGGTGAGGGAATGTCCTTTGTGGCATGGTGTCTCAGTGTGCAGTGTGATCCCTGTGTTTGTACAGCTCTACGTCTCTTGGCAATAGCCTTCGACTTCAATTCCTGCATCAAAGAGCAGGACAGCTCTTTCATTTGCCTTTGTTCCCACTGTGGCATTTTACCAAAATCTGACGGTGCTGGCACTGTCCAATCCCTGCTGTGACCCTGACCCTTTGAGGGCCTGCAGACCCCAGCTGGGAATTGCTATGCTTGTTCCTGTGTGGTGACGACTTGCTGTGATACACTCTGAGTTTTATAAGCCAAACACGCACCACAGGTATGTTCTGACAGGCCTGTGAACATATGGCCTGAAATTTATTTCTACAGGGACTCTGAGTATTTAAATAACGGCACCTATTAGCATTTTAGTAAATATTAGTATTGACATTGACCTAAGACATCTCTGTTTACCTCAGGCTCTTTAGCTTTACATCACTTTTACCTCACTATTACTGCTGCTGCTGCCACCAAGGCTCATTGTCTGCTGTATTTGCACTTCCCATTATCTATATTTAACTGATTGTATTTAACTCTGACAACTGTACATTTCGTCTTCTTTTACACTGTATTATATCCATGCGTATTGTTCATACTGTATATAATATGACATCCATTCTACTGTGTATTGGTTTCTGCTCATACTGTATATTTCATACTTACATTACATAACATAGCTGCATTCATTGACTCTATACTTTGTATATTGTTTTGTTGTATTTCACTGTTACATCACTTCTTTCTAACAGTGCCTCATTGGTTTATTGTTCAGTCTGTACATTGGTTTGTTATATATGTGTATATATATATATATATATATAAGCTGCTTTTTGTTGCCCTGGTACTTACTGTGTGCAATGAAAGTAAAATTTAATCTAATCTAATATAGAAATGTTATGAATAGCTTCAAATGTCAAGATTGCCAACCTAATTGCTACTTTCTGATTAGCCAGGGAATTAACTGAGCAACTATTTATTATGACAGATTGGATGTACAAATAATAAACAGGACATCAACTCTATTGCACAAAGAATACTAAATAAGTAACTGTCACACCCTGCCTGGACTTTGTGTGTTTTTTGGTCTTTTTATGTTCTTGTGTTCTTTGGGGTCTCCTGGTTTGCACCTCTGTTTAGTCCTTCAGTTCATATGGGTTTTCTTGTTATATTTGGGTGGTGGGTTTGGACTGCCTTTTGTTGTTTAGCCTGGTGTGTTGTATACTTTAGTTAAGATTCATGGTGGTTCTTGGACAGGTTGGTGTGGGTTGTATTTAGAATATCGTGTTTTCTGGGTTTTGGTTTTGTTACTGTGTTTCCCTTGTGTGTTCATGTACTTCCCCACACCTGCCCTGTATCAGTCTCGTCAGCCCTGCCCTGCTTGCTGTGTTTCCTCAGCCAATCACTCCCAGCCTGCCCTTGTGTCTCATCACCTGTTCCCCATTCCCTGATTAGTTTAGTCTGTATTTAAAGTCTGGTTTTGAGTTGAGTCTTTGTTGGATCATTCGTTTTGTTTAGTCTGCTAGTTCTGTTCAGCTCTGTTTGCCTGTTCTTGACCATCCACGATTAAATGAGATTTTCATCAAATCTGCATTCCAGCCTCTGTGTTTGTGTCCACTCCTGCCTCCCCACTCTAACAATAACGACAATCATCCTTATCAAATTGTACACTCACGACAGGTTTCAGTGCTCAAAAATTCCTAACAATAGCCGGCCTAGTGCCAGCTAAAACACAGATGTCCATCTGGACTCTGTATGATAAAGCAGGAGCAGTATACACTGTACCGTATTTCAGCCGTTAACAACACTGAAGCCCAATTCTACCTCTTTGCTGCCTTATCAATTTCTGTGCAGAAATAGCATTTACACTCTCCAGCTCTGATGCTACCAATCTTTTAATGTAGACATGCTTCCAAGCATACAGGGAGAGAGGAAGAGGAGTGTCAGGGGTGTGGGTCATCATCCATTTCTTATAAATAGTATTCAGCTCATGAATGAAAAGGGAAAAAGAGTATGTTTTGGAATGATGGATGATGGGCGACACAAGGTCATATCAAAGACGACGGGGGGAAAGAAACACATGATGAAATTCAATTTAAATTCAATGTTTCCTTGGTGACTGGGCTTTGAATAAAGAGCTGTATTTAAGAGCATTAAGCCAACAGGCAAAGTGTAGCTTAATGCAAATGAAATAAAATATTTCTTTATAAACCACTGCATGAATCAAAAATGAAGAGCGTAATCTGTTACAGCAGTGAAGGAACACAAATTGTCTAAAAGGTACATCCTGCAGTAGCAATATGGAAGTGAGTTAGGATTAATACCTACGGCAGTTTGCTCTTGAGTGCTAAAATTAATTAAAAAGTGTTGTAATGAATGCTGACATATTACATTCGCCATAGCTTGGATCACAACAATGACCTCATACCCCACTGCTCCCCAAAGAGAACTCCTCTTTCCTCTTACCCATCCCCAGAGAGGTCAGAGTCTCACTAAACATGGCTGTGATTCAGAAACCTTTTTCATTATTTGTTTCACCTTGGTACCATCCAGGGAATCCATGATGCCATTTAAATTCTGTCACTTTTCTGTTAACTCAAGTAAATATTCTAAAATAGACTTCTTGAGCACAGAAAGAAGATGTTTGTAGACACAATGTACTGCACAGAATACATAATGAATGTTTGGGATTTCCCCTTTATGACCCGCTATGGAAGAATACACAATAAATAAAAATGAATGGGGTACTTTTATATTATTTCTGATTTGGTTGCATAAAGGTAAGTGCGTTTTTGGCCTTGGCACTGCAATTGGCCATGTGTATAATGTACAGTGTGATGCTTCACATCACCAGGGGAAGTCAAGTAGAGCCGGTTAGGGGTTAGCAAACAATGTGTGTATGTTTGTGTGTGCAAGAGAAATTCAGTGCAAACAATAGGATGTCTGTGTGAATAATAAGATAAAATCAATAGTAATGATGAAGTGAAACGCAGACATTTCATCTTGTCTGAACATTTCCTATCACCCTTTGCTGAGTCACGGCACAACCAAGATTTGTAACAACCAAACTAAACTTCAGAAAAACACATCCTGCAGCTATCTCACCGCTTGCTGCAGACAATTTGCAGCCACATTAGTTATTATGCAAAGAGCACTGCTGCCTGAATGGGAAATATAATGACTTCTTCATTGTATGCACTGAGGATAGTCATCCAGTGAGCGACTGGAGCAAATGATTCCACTACATTAAGGATAAAAGCTTTGTCACATTTGTACCGCAACATTTTACTTCTTTATATTTATTTTTTGGAAGCCTTAGAATCATTTTGCAAGCTCTATTGCAGCCAATAACTAGGTTTGTTACTGTAAGTAAACCGGTTCTGTGTAGATTTATATTGTCTGTTTGCTGGATATCTAATACAGTGGTCTCTTTGCAGGGGTAGGCAATGTTGCACTTGAAAAATACAAGCGATGAAGATGACCCTGCAGTGAGAAATGTAGCCTAGAACGTGCAACACACCCCTCTTGACAGGCTCATCTGTCATTTCAAGCTTGATAAGCTGGACCCTCTGCTGCTACTGCTTACTGCATCATTCTTTGACCCAAGGTTCATAAAACTGGAGTCCCTCACAGCTGAGGTCGGAGCCTACACAGCAGTGCATGTGAGGAGATCTGCAGCACACAAGAAATGTGGATACCGAGGGGGGAAGAAAAACATCCCACTCTATTGTTATCAGAGTCATATTCCTACATACTGTTACTCTCAAGAGGACAACACAGAATGTGAAATAAATGCTGCCTCTGCACAGAGTCAGCCATCAATGTACAAATCTGTTAACGGTCAAATCATTCAGCCAAATTTGTCAATAATGATTGACTGTTTTTTCGAAACCCATTCTCAAAGCTAGCCCTCCTTACATAAATGTTTGTAAGCACTCTGGACACGTACAGTATGAATGTTGTTGCAGCAAGATGTAAGACACAGTGGTTGGGAGAAGAGGAAATAAAAAACGTGAAATATACTACGTTTATCTGAGGTGTGATTCAAATATTCAGCTGAGTTGTGCTGTGTGACTTCAGATTAAAATAACACTATGGGTGGGGGCTAGCATGGGGTTTCATGTTTTCTGTGGTCAGTTAGAGATTTTAACTGGAAATATAGTAAACCTTGTACATTGTCAAGCATGACAGTTCTATGAAAATGAATAAAAAAACTTCACGTCATTTTCATGTAACCCAGCCTTGGCATTCAACACAGGGTACAGTTTATGCACTCTGAAACCTGAGCTGACAGTAGGCCAAGTCATGAATTATTCAACCTGAGGTACACAGACAACCAATACAGATTGCTTCCTTGTTTACTGAAGTGGCTTTCACTACCCTGACTGTCAATAACTCAAGGATAGAGGCACTCAACTGTAGTATTGGCAATAATCAGCAGCTTGAAAAGTTGTCAAAGCTCTGCATAAATGGCTGCAGAGCGGGGTGGAGTTAGAAAAGGTGACAACGGACTGACAGCTGAGTTTATACAACAGTGATTATTTTCCTCAGCTACAGGATATGTCATACACATTAAAGACTGCCTGGTCTACAGGAGTTTCTATGACAACCCAACTGTTTTCTCACTGCTAGTATGACACAAAATAAAACAACTCCTGGAAAAATAACACAAGCAACAGAAAACAAATTGAAAAGTTGTCATAGTTTCCTGATTTGTAAATTGAATACCACAGACTGGTTCCAAATAAGCCGACACAAAAAAATCATTTTCTGTTTGTAAATTTGTAATCTCTGCACCAGAAAACACTGATATTTGGTTTAGATATTTCATGAAAGATCTGAGCTTTTACCTGACTATGGTTATGGTACAAATGGGAAATGGGATTCATGTATATACTGGAGACTATAAAAACTGAAAATGATCAAACTGAGAAGTGGGAGAGCCAGAAATAAGGTGCAGTTAGGGGATATCAGGAGTTCAGCTTCATTGTAAAAGTAAAGCCGCTTGATGAAAAAGACACAACAGCAGCTTTGAGCTTTTAAGGCGGTTCACTGAATCATTTATAAATACCTCAAAAAAATGTGTAGATCGACATATTGACCCGAAGCAAACAGAAATGAGACGGTGCATTTAATAAAAAGGTAGAAACCCTCTATTTACAAACAAATGAAATGCATAAAGGGTTCGGCCATGTTTCCTCTCTTATTAAGTATCACATCTTTGTTGAGGTAGTTTCTGTACTAAAGCACACAGTCTGTATAAAGACAGCAGGGTATAAAGAGCTGCATACTGCTTGGTGCCTCTGTTGCTGCCTCCATGCAGAGGCAATAATCTCAACAAATAGCGGTCACAGCCATCTCAAACACCACAGGAAGTGACCAGGAGCGATCCCACAACATGGCAGCTCGGCATAAATGTGTGGCAGTACCATAGCATGTGTTCTTTTTTTTTCTCCGCACTTCAACTTTCTGACCGTCTCCCCCGCAGAGTAAGTGACAATATCTATGCTTGAATTCTATATTCACTTTTGCTCTCAGTAAGAGGTTGTGACGTGATCGGGGTAATGATATGTACAAGTGATTGTTGGCCAACCTGTAAACTGCCAAGTTGTATGCTCCTCTTGTCAGCTGTTCCTGTGGAAAAAGAGAAAAGACATATCTAAATAAATAATTAAAAAGGCTTTAGCTATAGGTCTTAAGCTTAACTGACAGCAGTGGAAAAAAGCACCACAAGAGCTAGAAAGCAATATATTAAATTTTCTGAAAAGCACACGAAGCCACAGTTGCATACGCCCATGCATCACTAAGCAGGATGCTTGGCTGAATCTCCCCATTTTATAACAATTAATAGCATATTCATTTGTCAGTATGATATACAGTGAATCATATCTTATGTGCTCCAAAAAACATTACTATGTTTTGCCTTATTTGGCTTGAATTCCACTGATTTGTTGACTTACGTAAATATGACACATATCCCCAAGCAGATTAAACCACCCACCGCCCCTTAGTTTGTGTACACTGAATTTAACTGGCAGCTGCAAGAACACACATCATGAATATCAATTATTGCTTAAGTGGAGCTGTGAAAATTAGCAGGGCGGTTCTATTGTGTAGGTTAATGGAAACTCAGACAGGCGTTTAACTGTTGGGTTAATGCCAGTACTAAGCCACCACGACAATTCTGTCCTTAAGCTTGAATAATAAATTGAAAATGTGTGTGGGCCTATATCATTGGTTAGCGACATGCACAAAACATTGGATTTATTAAAAGTGTGGAAAAACAAGCAAATAAGAACAATAAAACAAACTGTTTATTCAGCATGCATCAATATATTTATGACATTTTTCTTAAAAAAGTACACCCTCAGTAGGAATGAATGGGCTTGGGGCTGACTGCCAGCTAACTGTGTAGGAAAGTCAGAAAAGTACAAAGCCTAACACACTGTTAGTCATGGGATTTGTTATATAAAAGAAAAAAATCTATAAATGTTTGTCTTTTTCTTCCTTTTTCCCCAGGCTCTGATTTGAGACCTGGCCATTATTTGGGTAGCAGTCTTCATCTCTCCATTTCCAGTTACCTGGAAAAGCCAAAGTCTGAGAGTTTTGAGAGGTGGCGAGTCACATCATCACCTAGAGTACACCCAGTGTCCTAATGAAATGAGCTCTGGGGACACAGTTTGCTGACTGGCCTGGCTTCAAACTAATCAATTGTGATGTCTTCCAGACTAGAAGCCTCCAGTGAAAATAAATGTAAGTTTTTGACTCTATGTGGATATATTCTGCCACAGAGTATAGAGAAAACCACAAAAACTCAAGTCACTAGGAGTTCAACCCATGCTTCACTCACAATTCACTCTGTTTCTATAATGCATCCCAAGGTGTACATTAATTCATATTTCATTAAATATGAATAAACATAATTTCTTCACACAACAGTACCTCACACATTATCCCTAATTTCAGACTGTAGAGCCATTATCATTATCACCACCATCAATGATATGACTGGTGGGCGCGCTAATGCTAATTAATAGGTAGGAGGTGGGGCTAATCAGTCAGTCCAGTTATCTTAATTTACCTATTCCGCTAAGGAGAAAACGGAGAAGGAATGAACATAATTGAGTCAACCACAACTGTAATCACAATGTCTTGATGAGAGAAATGGGCTAATCATCACTGATACGGCGTGCTTTCAGGTGCAGGAAGAGCACAATAAATGATTTAAATATGAATTGCCTGGCTGGAGTAGAGAGATTCTCTGAGTCGAGAAGATAAAGCAGCCTTAACTGTGATTAAAAAAAGTCAGAAATTTCAGCTTATTTGCCTTACTTTCAGCTTCGCATCAACCCCGGTATCAAGCAGTTTGCAGGAGAGAAACATATATCTTGCTGTGTAATTGTAACTGGGGAGGGCTGATCAACATAAACATAAATAAACAACATAAATATTCTGCTTTTCTATCTAAACCTCTGCATACACCTGATGCCCAGAGTCTGCATAAGCAGCTCACCACAGGGTGTTAAAATAGCCTGGTTGAAATGGATTTCAGCCTCAGGTCCAACATCTAAACTTGGTAGTTATCATCATGGGAGAAAATTAAACGTTGCACTTTGTACATAGTGTATCTTTTTTCCCAATTTGTTTTACTGGCCTTTTAAAATTCTTGACATTGACTTCTTTAATGGAAACAAGAGTAAACATCAGAGTAGTGACTGTGAGACATTTTCTTTAATAAATGAATTCCGAACTCAATCAAGGACGACGTATTAAGACTCACAATAAAGAAAATTCATGCTCACAATGAAATCTGTCTGCTTTAAAGAGACTCTGGCATCTCATACAACACAATGACTGATGCAGCAAGTAATTACTCTTAAAAGTGCAGCGGTGTCGGGAATGAAGAAGACAGACGTATTGCTCAGTCTGCTCTATACTTTTTACACTCTGTCAGGTATTTGGGATGTGGGCTGTTTGAGGTAATGTTCCATTTGTCTGTCAGGGATCCTTTTCATTATCTTTAGCAGTGTAGCTCACTGCTGAGGCAAACACTGTTTGTCGAAACTCTCTTCTCTTGGTTACTTCTCTCACCTTCACTATAGAAATAAGTCTCCTGTGACTGGACAGCAAGATCAATACAGCTGTTGTTTGAAAAGTTATGACACAAATAAAACTCAGCTTTAAACTTCTCCACAACGGTACCTCCTACACTAGGGGGCAAAGCTCTTAGGAAGCATCGCTCACACCGTCCGATTTAGAAGAAAGCTGCTCTCATCCCTCTCACACAGAAACATCTCTATGGATCGAAGCAGGGCGGAGGATGAGGATCAGTAGAGCAGCATCCCAAACGCCCCGACTGCAGCAAAACTACAGGGTAAACGTAATACAGCATGTGTGCAATTGTCTCTTTAACACAAGTAAACAATAAGCTTTTGATCTGACACCGCTGAGAACAAAATGAAAACAACGCACAAAGGTCACAACACGCACTGTGTCAATAAATACCGGATTATTGAACTTGTAAAGCAGTTAAGACACTACAATTGCTTAATTAGAATTTTTAAAAGCCTATCAAATAACGTGCTAATGAATATTTGATAGTGCGCCTTGTCTAATGTCCCCCGAGGATTGACGTAGCGAAACAATAAGGGAAATAAAAACATATCGAAGCTGCGCTGGCAACAGCAGATGTCCCTGAGAGCTGCAGGCGTGGAAAACATTTGGAAGATGAGACAAGAGAAACAATCAGTAGCCAGGAGGTAGAAAAAGAAAAAACATGGAAAACGCTGAAGTAAACAAAGCCTTTACAATTAAGTGTTCATATTCTCAAAATACAGGACCAGAGGGAAATGCTGTGTGGAGTAATTATTCAAAGTAAGTGATGGTAAGACATTTTGTACAGAATTGATACTATTCAATAATTTAAAGGTTTTTTTTCCAACCTGAGTTATATTTTTGTAGATTTTGCCATTGTTCATATTAGTCAACATAACATTTTAATCACCAGCTTTATTAGTAAGATCATGGGATGTGCCAACATCGCTAAAGGTGAGACCAGTAGGGCAAACAACGTGAGCAGTGAGATGATCAAACAATTGTCAGGCAATTGACAATTACCACTGATTACTCCTAATTACTGATTATTTTATCAATTAATAATTTGGTCTATAAAAGGTCAGCAAATTGTGAGAAATGCTCATAAGTTCCCAGAGCCCAAGTCAAAAGTCAACAAATAGTCAACAAATAGTCCTAAACCACAGTTTACTATCATATATGACTGAGAAAACCAGAAAATATTTATATTTGAGAGGCTGCAACCCGAGAATGTTGACATTTTTTCTTAAAAATAACTTTTACTAACAAATAATTGCTTATCAAAATTGCTGCTGATTAATACTATGTTGAAAAATGAACTGATTAATCAATAAACTCCCAGTTTAACAGTCAAGTTTTTGAGTAAAATGTTATAATAGACCTTGTATATAATGGCCAAAACTACAAATATGGGTCCGTGGTTGAGATGGAATTTTACTTCAAAAGTGAGTTTGGAGGAGAGAAATTGATTAAAATTGCACATACATAGTAAAGAGAATCATCTACACTACCAATGAGATCCAGGAATAATCACTGTTTGACAGCACATCAAAGAACCACAAACTCATGACTGAAAAGGCGTTTCCAATCAGTCTGATACATAGTATAGGCATGTTTTAGATAAATGACGATGATGTCTTACCAGAGCAATCAATCATAAGCAACAGCAGCCTCAAGATTTTCTCTGTGTCACGAACAGTCATAATAGACCATCAGGAGACTGGAAAAATATAAAATAAATGTGCAAACATAGCTCAGGTCCCTCAACTAGCACCTTCCTGATGTAAATGCTGTCCCTTGCAATCATAGTTAGAGGTCTACCTGCTGTGATGAGGCTGCAGTGCAGACAGCACTAACTCCTCATTACAGTAATTGTGTTTTCCTCTCTTTGCACTCTGGGGAGCAGCAAGGCAGTGTTGCTTATCTCGCTGACATTTCACAACAGCATGCTCTCTGCATGGCTGTGTGTGACTGAGCATAAGAAGTAACTGTATGTGGTGAGAGTGGCAGTGAGGTTATAGATGACGTACAATTGTTTCTTTTTTTAGTTGTACACAAAAAAACAGAGTTTAACTACTGCTACTTTTTACACATTGTGGATACTATACAAAAATAAATATATCCAAAGATTATCATTACAAGCGACTACTGCATTAATACACAAATCACAATTTAAACATCCATGTTGGCTTATGTTAATGTTAATCAGATTTCCTGCTATCGTGTTTACAATTGCAACCTTGCTGCCTGTCTTGTTAAATCAGATTTCCCATGTGGGCTGTTTAAATTGTGGATGGAGTCGCCTGTTCCCTGCATAAATGCATTATGTATTTTGGAGGTAGAAATCTTCTTTCACTCTTTCAAAAAGTGGCAAAATATGTGTATATGCTTTATCACTGTCTTGTCTATCTCAAGAAACTTAAGAAACAAAAAAACTTTACATCACCTCAGTGACTTATTGCCCTCAAGAGTAAAAGTATTTCAAAATCTGCATTTCTGAGCCAGTGGAATAGTAAATGAAGAGAAACTGAGACATTTCACTGGGGATGCAGTGGGATGTCAAACAGGTCATCATCATCATGAGGTCTGACTCATTTCTCCCGCAGGCTTGTAAGCGATGCACTGAGGTCCAGACTCTTCCAACCTTAAATTTCTATCTCTCATTACATCATCATCACAGTGCATCACTAGACTGTCTGGCCCTGGACTGGATGTAGCTTCCATTCTGTCATTTTATTACAGTTACTATGTCAGGTCGAGGTTTATATAAAAAGAGGGCTTAGATTTACACCACTGGCTTACTTCCTACACAGGCCATTAATTACTGTACTACAGAGACTTTGGCAGAACCTCCATGTGCACATGCACCCTCTATAAAATATGTGTCTCCAGTCATTTTGTCTCTGATTTAGGCTGGAAATCTTTTCTTACAACAGGAAAAATCCTGTCACAGTGGTGAGTAAAAAACATCTTCTGATGCTGCTGGACGCATCGTCAGTGATGTTCCTGGAATCATCGGGAATTTCGGGTCTTTCAACATCATACTCCTTCCCCCAAGCGATCCACCAGTGGCTGATCAGACCCCTGCTTGTGTCCACCCAGGGTTGTTCTCTCTTCAGCTATAACCATGTAGAGGCTTTTTCTGCTGTGCTAGTGGTCTCACGAATGGCTGTTGTCTTCTTTTTTCCTCCAATGCTCAGTGTGCTGAGGGCCAGTGAATGGGAAGCAAACCCCCAACATCCAACCTCTATCGGAAGACACTTCCCCTTCCATTCTGATTCTCTGCACTGGCTGATACGATCTTCATGCTTGGCCAGTTTTCTCTCATAGGCTTCATCCAGGTTTTTCTCCCACAATACTGTGAGCTCCAATAGGATGACATGCTTGGTGGGGTCTGACCAGAGAACCACATCAGGATGTAGAAAGGTGGTGGGAATGTGCTGGGGGAAGTTTAGCTGTGTCTCCAGGGCCACAGACATCTTCCATTCTTTTGCTGAGGCCATGATTCCTGCAGATTTCCTAATGGCAGGTGTGTTTGTGCCCCAGCTCTGACAAAGTTGATGAGCTTGGAAGAACGGGTGTGCCTGTTCATCTCCAGTCCTTCATTGACGGTTTGGGCAATGACCTTCAGAACCTGATCGTGGTGCTAGCAATATTTCCTGCCTACTAGGGCTTTTGAGCAGCCACTCAGTATGTGCTTGAGTGTTACATGTCCTGAGTACAGTGGGCATGCTCTTGACTCTGTTTTGCCCTATGTGTGGAGGTTAGCTGGGCTGGGTCTTGGTCATACACTGCCTGGATTAGGAACTTTACTCTGTGGGGCATAGACTTCCACAGGTCTGCCCAGGTCACTTTCCTTTCAAGAGCATTGTCCCATTTTGTCCTGGCTCCTTGCTTCTTCATGCCAACAGCTCTACAAGCTCCTATATCCTCCATGGCTGCCCTCGCCTCCTGCTGTACCAGGTGCCAGTTTTCCTGACCGCTGGTGTTCATGTGAGGAGCAGGGAATGATCTCAGTCCAGCTCCGCCACGTGTGACCATGCCTACCAGCAGAGTCATGCTTCGACCTGCTGGACCTCTTCTGCTGCCTGCCATTTTTTGCCCATTCTGACCTCAATTCCTGCTTTGGCCACCCATGGGTTCTTCCTTGGTATTGCAGTACTTCTCTGTTCCTCATTACCTTGAATTCCTCTTCCAAGGGTTTGAATGGAAGCTTGAGTTTGTTGCTGTTGCCATAGAGTGTGATGTTAGTTAAGAACTTTGGCAGCCCAAGCCATCCTCAAAGCTGGGAGCTTGCCTGTCTTTCTAAAGCCTCTACTGTTGAGACAGGCACTTCATACACCGGGAGAGGCCAAAGGATTCTTAGGAGAATCGCATGCTGGTATATCCAAGCTTTGAACTTTCCCACCCGGCCTGATCTGTCCACTGATTTCAGCCACTCATGTAGCTCTGCACACGCAGTCTGAATGGATGTTGAATCTCTCAGTGAGGTGTTGAACACTTTGCTGAGACTTGTTCACAGGCTTCTCAGAGATGGTGGGGATAGCTGTTCCTGCCATGGTGAAGTGGAATGAAACAACCACTTGACTTGGCTGGTTTGAAGCTCATTCTCGCCCAGTCCATTAGTGTCTCCAGACCTTGAAGAATTCACTGGCCACCTGGTGCAAACTTTGTGGTGACTTTGATCATCCATGTAAGCCTGTATGGGAGGCTGACATAGGCCAGATCTCATTTTAGGCCCTGTGCATTCCAGTTCTGCTGATCGTATGAGCATGTACACCGCCAGTTAAAACAAGGTGACTGAAATGGTGCAGCCAGTTATTATCCCCACTTCGACTTCCACTCAACTTGTAATAGTTGCTGATGAGGTCTCTGGTTCTGCTTGGTATATGATGTATCAGCAAAGTGTGTTGCACTGGCTTGTGAGGGAGGGAGCGTAGGCGTTGGGCAGGTCAAGCCACAGCACAGTCAGATTGCCCTTGTTCTCTCCTCTGGCCTTTCTGATTATCTGTGTCACCACTCCTGTGTGTTTGAGACGCCCAGACATACCCCCAATTCCTCCTTTTTTTATTGAAGTGTCAATGTAGTTGTTATCTGCCAGGTATGAGCTGAGTTTGTTTGAGATAATGCTGAGGAAGATCTTTGCTTCAATGCTCAGCAGGGAGATTATGCAGAACAGGTCTAACCTTGATGAGTCATCTTCTTTTGGAATCCAGACTCCCTCAGCTACTCTCTACTGCTCTGCAATCCTGCCTCTTCTCCAGATGACCCTTAGGTTTGGGCAGTTCTTATATACCTTGTATGGGAGGCCACTAGGGCCTGGTGCACAGCTGGGTTTTGCTTTGTGTACCACATCTTTCACCTCTTTCAGCTTCTGTTCTGATTCATCAAACTGCTTGCTTGGCTCAGGTGGGTCTAACAATGCAAAACATCATCTTTGTGTTGTCGTGGGTCGCTGTACACCCTCCTGATATAGGTGTTCATTTCTTCTTCAGAGCAGCTCAGCTTGCCACTGCATTTCTTGCCCAAAAGCTCCTTGGTGAAGTGGAAGGGGTTGGAAATGAAAGCAGCTCTTCTCTTTGCTCTTTCTCAGTGACGCTTCCAGTGCCCCTCAGCCCGGCGCAGGCCCCTGATCTTCTGCCTCAAGATAGTTGTCAGCTCGGCCAGGGCAAGTTGTTCTTGCTCTCCTGCTTGTTTGCACTGGCTTCATAAGCCTAAACTCAGAGAAGAACTGTGGCAAGTTCCCCAAAATGTTTGGAACAACCTACCTGCCAAGTACCTTGAAAAACTGTGTGCAAGTGTACCGAGAAAACTGGTGCTGTTTTAAAGGCACAGCATGGTCACAGCAGATATTGGTTTCATTTATGTTTTCCTGTTTATTGAACTTGGTATAAAGTTATAATTGATAAATAAAAACTATTCATGGCATTATTTTTGAAAGCATCCTCCTTTTAGTGCCTACAACCTTTGCATAGTACTGTTTAAATACAAAATATGACTTTACTGTATATGGTTTAATCACTAAATACTTTTGTGTTGCCTGTTTTTCAGCTGAGAAAAGTTTCCCATGGCTGAAATGTAATTGTCATCAACAACCAAACAGAATTCTGTGATTTTTTTGTTTCCCTGTTGATGTGATCTTATTGCAAAACAGTTCCCCCTAGTACATGAAAAATGTATGAGCTGTTGATTGCAGTTTTTTTAAACATCCCATTTCTCTGCAGCTTTTATTTGAAAATTTACAGCAAAAGCAATCTTAAAGGAAATTGATTGGAGACTGATTGGATGATTGTAAGCTCTGAAATAAGTTTACTGAGTGCTTTCTTCTGTTGTTTTTTTTTAGTCACTGTAGATTTTTCCAGTTAGCTAGACACAGCATGTTACCTCAAAAATGTATTTAATGTTAAGGATGTTACCAAACAAAAAAACACAACTCACCTGTTCAGAGGGTTAGCTGCATAATTAAGGCCTTTGCTATTGTCCATCTATACTTTTCCTTTATATTTTTGTTAATCTAGCTTGAAATTAGAAAGGTTGATTACATGTGAACTATCTGCTTTATCAACCACCTATGGTAATAATAACCACCTATAAAGGTAATAATGTATAAATGAATAATTATGGTGGCTTTGTGGCAAACAGGTAAGTGGTTTCAATCAAGTGCCCCAATGAGGACTTGATGTCTTTTTTTTCTTAATGGTGTGTACGGAGGTGTCTGTCATTACACAACTTAATTACAGAGGTGACTGATTCAAAGTCCTCATGCTGCATGACTAATGGAAGGGATTGTGCCGCCAACATTGCCCATCAGCCCCAGAGCACATTATGACTCTTATCAGTGAACTCATTCCTGGCTCCTGACCTTTCCACAGTTCCAGAGTTGTCCATTACCCTTTCTCACCCTTCCACAGAAATCACAGCACAAGAGACTATACTCCATTCGCATAACAGGTTAACGACCAGAGAAGCTGCAAAGGTTTTCACTTAGGAGATCCTGCCTAATCGATTAACACTGCACAGCTCTCAGCATGAAGGAGTGGATCTATCTAGTAATAAATCAAGAGTGTCAGACTTCTTTGGCATGCTGATGCATGACAATGTTATATACAGTTACAACTACAACTTTAAAGCACAAAAATACAGTACCAGTCAGTTTGGACACACTTTCTCGTTCAAGTGAATAGGAAGGTATGTCCAAACTTTTGACTGGTTCATATCAACAACTAATCAAATGACTACTGTAATGTGAAAAGTGTCACATAGTGACCAACTCACAGAGAATTATCACCAGAATTTGCATTTCACCTCAGCAAAGTTTTAGTGTCTTTCAGCTCATTGTTTTGTTTCACGTTTTCTCATCACTCTCCGCATAGTTTCCAACAGCACAGGCTGCTACCCAGTACCAATCAGAAGACAGACAAAGTTAGTGACTGGCTGGTGAATATATCGAAGCATTTAGCAGCTAAAAGCAAAACATTTTTCTCAGGAGTGGAGAAGGGAGTCCAAACCCGAGCTAAAAGTAGAGTGAATATTGGCCTTGTACAAACATAACTCCAAAAGAATTGTACTGTTTGCTAACACATTGGCTGCAACTACTTTATATGGTGATAATATGTCAATAAGTTGTGTTTATAACTTGTTGCATTGCCTCCAAATGGCCAAAAAATCAACTGATGAAGATTTAAAGAGCAGCTTGGCTGAAAATTGTATTATTGCTGACCTCCAGAAGTGAACTCTAAGGTGAGAAAGTAAGTAAATTGAGACATCAGTGATGCTGTGTGATCACAGGTGCAACAGACTTGAAGTTTTTGACCAGAGAGGGCAGTACAACACTGCTTTTCAGCCTCAAATTAAGTTACACTTTAAGAATGTGAAAAATGTTTCTGGCTTCATTGGCACTGCTATACTGTACATGGACAGAAACATTTACAAAACCTTCAAAACATCTCATAACTGCTCCTACACACACTTAGTTGGTCACACTTAGTTGGTATGGATGGTATGGTAAGTTAATTTATATATCCCAAGATATCAGATGCAACATCTCAATGATTTGATCTACTCATAATTCACAGTCCTGATGGCATCCTTCCCTGGCTATTGATACTTATACTTATTGTTGTTGTTATGATTGTTGTTCTTCTGTCCCCCCTCCCCCTTCCCCTCTCTCTTTCTCTCTCTCAACCCAACCGGTCAAAGCAGATGGCCGCCCACCAAGAGCCGGGGTCTGCTTGGGGTCTGCCGGGGTCCGTCGCCAAGTGCTTGCTCATGGGGGAATTGTTGGGTCTCTGTAAATTAAAGAGTACGGTCTTGACCTGCTCTATGTGAAAAGTGCCTTGAGATGACTTTTGTTGTGATATGGCGCTATATAAATAAAAATTGATTGATTGATTGATTGAATGATTGATAATAAAAACCCTGAATACACTGAAGTGATTATTTTTTACTGTGATTAGAGGTACTGCAACTGGTAGGCTACCCATTGCATCCCACAGCTAAAATATGTAAAAAGGGATATAACTGAAACAATACCAGTTGACCCTGTGATCCATTTGTCTACTGTGCACTGCCTTGGTACAGCATGCATGTGGATTTGACAGTTTTTACAAATATAGACCATAAGGAATGTGTCATCCTACGCTCTGGCACATAATCCCAGGCTGGTAATGTTTGTGTTATTTAAAGGCTCCTACTGTGACCCTATGTTTCATAACCAATTTAGATATGCTAACCATTATGCATATTTTAAATTGTTCTAAACATGATTATTCAAGGATATGTATGAGAGATAAATGGGAAGTCATTATCATAATTTGTCACATTTGTCAATTTCAATTCTGTTGCACCTTAGCATTCCTGAAGAAGATACAGATTTATTATTATTTTACATGAAATAACACCCTGAAGCTCAAATCAAGGCTATCCTTTCTTCTATCCTTCTTGTGCCGTGGAATTTTGCACCTCACTGAGTCTTACCTTAACAGGAAAAATATTTGAGATTCCGAGAACATATTAATAAGGAGAATCTGTAAATGGTGATAAGCTGCACGACAGGTAGAGCATTTCCTCATCTCATCTCCATACTGTATTCAAAAGTGTACTCTACAGCAGCCCTACAATAAGCCCTTAATAATTGCATTTTTACAATTTATCCCAGTACATTTCAACAGAGCAACAAACTACAGCATCCAGAACAGCATAAACAACTCTTTGATATAATCTCAATAAAACTTGCAAGTTTATGACAAGAATAGGACAAGCCTCATAAAGGTTTATTACAGGTTGCTGCATTAAGTAACAAGAAAAACACCATCCAAAAGTGAATGGATTGTAAGACAGAGGCTCCACTAGCGGCCAGATAAAATCTAAATTGAACCAAAAAGACAAACCACTAAAGATGAAATTAAGATGGAAAGCTAGAGCCATAGAGAGGTCTGATAGGATTCACAAGTATTTCCAAAATTGTTTCAATTAATTTCAATAAACTGACTGATTGATCATTGGATTCACTCATGAAGGTGAAATCCTGACCTTTAGGGGAACAGAGAGCCAGGGAGTCCAAAACAGAGGAAGCTATCGTATAACTTATTAGCTGAGTGGTTTCATCCACTTTTAACCTCATCTGTCGGAGTAGATGCTGCACCACAAAAGAGGAAAGGTTTTCTGACCGTGATGAGACAGGAGTCGATGGCACAAATATGTCTTTTTATTCATACAACTTATTTCCTCTTTAGCAACTGAGCTGATGAGCTTGCTAACTGTCTGTTAGCTTTTTTATTCTCTTTAATAACTATTTATTGAATAAAATAATGTATGACACTGAGGACAAAATCACAGGGGGAAGTAAATGGCCCAGTATAGATAAAAAAGAAGGAAGGTTAGAGCATATTGTGACTGTCTGGCACTAGCATGTTACCAGCTGGCTAGCATATTAGCAGTTAGCTTGCCAGCTACAGAGTAGTTCTCCAATAAGTCCTGCAGGTAGTCCTGACTAAGCTTGTAGAATCAAATATTTCACAAACGTGTGCGGATGAATTGATACGACAAGAGTAATTTGCTGCTATTATTTAGTAATACAGGATGATTGTTTGACTGGAATGTTTTTTATGTCTTTTTATTCTCAATTTCTTCTGTGCCAAATCACACTACTAATGAGAAAGCAACAGTACTGAGAAAAGAGACCTTCTTTGGGGTCAATGGCTGAGAATTAACCTTTCCCACAACCACTCTCTGCAGGTTAATGCCGCCAGGTCTCAGGTATTATACTAATGAATTACTGCACCTCATGTTTCACAGATGCCGAGTACGGCTCCTCTAGACCTCTTCACACAATGTCTCACGTAAATTGAAATCTGGCTTTCTCTCTGAGCATCAGGGCTGATGCTCTTTAGGAGGAAAGAGGAAAGGATGACTCGGCTTCCTGCAATTCAAAACGAAACCTCATATCCAGTCATTTTACAGCTGAGAATGTGAAGACTGGGGGATTTGTTGAACTCACAGAAAAATGTGAAAATGTGCTGTATGTCTTGCCCGGGCAAACGAGAATATAATGAAAGTGGAGGAATTTTTGATAGCATGCTCTGTCTCTGCCAAGGTGCTGATACCTGAGGGATAATGGATTTCATGTTGCTGTGAACTATTGTCACAAAAGCAATCAAAGAACAAATCAGTGGCACAAGGAAAAACAAATAGTGTGCCTCTGGGAAAGCTTATCGCCGACCTGTCTTTGAGAGAGTGCAAAGATGGCTAGTAGGCATTCATTACCTACGTATGCGGGCAAAAACATCCTTACTATTACTGGAAGCTAGAAATGATCGGACTGCTCTCGTGCTTCCATCTGGCAATAAAGCTGTTACATGAAATGGGATCTCTGGTAGCACTACAGAATACCAAACAAGTTTCCTGTTTATAATAGCTCAGAGCCTCTGTTTCTGAGATTTATAGTACTACCAACAGACTGTAAGGAGCTGCATTAGTGTTTCACTGAGAGTGGAACAGTTCAACATAGGGACATAAAGAGGATTCAAAGACTTGAAGAAAACAATTTTGAGCAACAACATCTTAATGGTATGTCTGCAATTGTGACTTTTTTGGTCGTTGTCTTTTAAGATGAGATTAGAGTTATATATTTGATTAATGTTAGTGATGACAGCCCTTCTACCACCATTAATGTTGTATTTTTAAGTTTTCTTTCTTGTCCTACATGTTGATTTATCTACACGGCATTATTTGTATGGCATGGAAATTAAGAGAAAATAGATGAACTGAGCAGTGATGATGTTTCAAAAAACAAGTGTCTTATAGTAAAGAAACATCAACATACTGTGAATCACATAACCAAAAGCAGAATCAAACTTTAAGCTTTTATTATTGAATTCCTTGTGTGGAAATACGTTAACTATAACCCTTAATGTGGAAAGAGAGCCCTTTGTGTGAAAATGGGAACAAATAAAGCTATTACCTTTAGAGGTGCCATCAGCTGTGGTTAAATGATTGCAGGCTGAAAACTAGTGATTTGTGATAACACTAGACCTGCGTCAGGAGACATACAGAGCTGCACAGCTGGCTGACATAATGGAGTCACATTCAGACACCTTATTAGGCTCAATTAAGTGTAGGTGTCTGTAATTATGGAGAATAGTGGGCGACAGTTTTTAGACTGACAACTTTAAATACTGCTCCCACAAAGTCTAATTTTCTCTTTACTTACTTGCATTTCTAACCATGTTTATTATTTGTATCATTATGCTACTGGATGTGCATGGTAAAACATATAAAATAACAGATTCAATCCATTAAATTTAGATACATCAAACTTCAAACTATTGCATCACGCTGACAAATTATTATACGCTGTTTTGCTATTTTCTGCAAGTAACAACATAGTAAATATAGCCAATTTATAGCTTTTTCTGTGGCAGAAAAAGCTATAAATTGGCCTGCTCACATTTTTTTTTAGCAAAGTGCTGTTAAGCAATAGATTTCCTGCTGTGCAACAGTAGCATTGATCCTCTTTCAGTACAGCAGTTGGAGTGTCTTTCAGGAATATCAATGGGGAAACTCATTAATCATGACTGTAAGGTAAACAGTAATTTGTTTTGCTTTTGTTCACTATTTTGTTTATCTTTACACAAGAGTACAGAGATGAAGTCTGGCCTTACTGTAGCTAGCCAAATGCATAAATGGACTAAAAACAACACAAGCTCATGCTCTCAGCAGGAGGGCGCATGTATGCAAACATGGCATGACATGAAAACCAACGTTTTGCTATTTACATTTACAGGAGCTTTACAATGGTAGCTGTGCAGTTTTCCCCATTTTTCACTTGGCTCTCATCTATGGCTTATAGGCTTAACATACTAAAATTTCTCTTTCATCTTTTCATCCTTTGTAAAAATCAATGTCAGTACAACAGAATGAGGCAAATTGTGAATTTTTCTTTGATGAAATGTAACATGAGTCAACTTGAGAATCAAAAATGATGTCAGTATGTGCAAAGGAGTATACATTTATGTGTGTGTGTGTGTGTGTGTGTGTGGACGTGTGATCGGACATAGGTCACAATGTTCATTCATGTTCTGAGACAATTACAATATCTGACAGGCCATGTCCAACATAATAATCTGTTAAATCCCCCATGTACAGTACATGTAGCATGCTATACATTTTACTACACATTCAGTCTTGCACTTTAAATACATTCAATGAACACATAGAGTCAATGCATTCATGATTTACAAACACTTTCTGCTTCAAGTTCACACATAAAAAGGAAGAATCTAACCCTGTCTAGTCCTTATTCTTGATTTTCCTAATTGGAACCTGTATCCTGAGATCCACATTTCATCTACATTCAGCAAAACATACATACAAAGTTATAGTTGTCGAAGATGTAGAAATGGAAGAAATTCAAAAAAAAAAACACCCTACAATGAGCTGCTTAAGATTTTGAATGTTGATTGTGTAGCAGAATATTTGTTTGAAATGGGTAATAAAAGTTTTGCCTCATGTTGCCCCATGTTTCTGTAAAGTTTTGCAGTCCTAGGTTGACTCCATGTCACAGTGCAGAGATGTGTACAATCATAATGACAATAAAATAAAAAGACAAATCAAGCAAACAAGGCATCCTTCATAAATAATGCAGGCACCCCTAGAGGCAGCCAGTTCCTCCCCATTTCATCAAAATCAGACTGGTGGTGCATCAGTTATGACCTCTGAGCACCTGAAATTTAGATCTTTGTTAACTGTATCCTTAACCTTCTGTGTAATTAATAAACACCAGAGTGGCAGACTGACAGTGTAATGTTTTTAATCAGTTTTCAAAGGCAAATGGTCAACTTGAACTTATCTACTGAAGGACAGAGGAACATCCTCCAACAGTTTTCTACATTATGTGATTCAGTGCTAATTTACTGTACTGTCAACAAGATGTGAAGAACACTGTGAGAAAATTTGTAAGAATATAATGTAATATCACTTAGTTACTGGCATTTCTTACATAAGCAATAAAGGTACAAGTGTAAACAGTTCCTGGCCCTGGGTCATTCAAAGGATAATTGCAAAGTATTTTATTGTGTAAAACTGCCTGACTTGGGGCATAAATGCAGTCTGTTTACAGTAAAAATGTGCAGAGGTACATGAGAAGTCCACAAGGTGAATGTTAAATTAGGATACTGCCTGAAAATTGAAGAGAAACTACAGACTGAAAGCTTTAAGGATTACTGGAAATAATTTATAAATGCCACTTAAATTAGAAACATGTCAAAAGAGGGGCAACAACGTAGCTGCAGCTACATTAAGAAGAACAACAAAAGAGAGGCTTCATAAAGTAGGGCAAATTTAAGCTCAAAGAAAAAAGGGTTGTTTTTTTTTTTTTTTTAAATGAATCACTTTGCCTTCACACTTGAAAATTGTTTGCTCTGAATTTGTGCGTATTGTACGTACTGTACGTATTGTGCCTACATTTTCATTCTCATACTGTGTGGCACACAGTATGAGAATGAAAATGGATGATTTCCCTCAGTGTTAATTGATCTGAGTGCAGAGTTGGCGGTCAGTTTCATCGATGCATTTAAGGCCACAGGAACAGCTGTAGCATTTGCTGAGCTGCGTGTGACAAATCCTCTAATGCCTTATAATCTTTTAGTTGCAAAGCCAAATACGTTGATCTTAGGAGGGTTTGGGCAAAACTAAAAGGTACATGGTGACGGGCAAAAAAAACGTATGACTCAACTATAAAGAAAAGCAGACTTGTGGTGACGTGCTGATTCATCACTGCCTGTGTGAACAAAGTTCAATGCTACATGAATCCTCTGGACCATTAGTGGTGGTTACTTTCAGGTGGTGACTTGACCATCTGGGTTTGATGTTACTTTAATTGGCCTTCTTTCATGAGGAACCGGAGATTCCCAACATGGACCATGAAGCAACAAGCTATTTGAGTCTCGGTGAATTCAGGACTCACTTTAATATCCAAGTTGTTGTTTTAAATACCCCCATCTGGATCTGAAATTCTATTTATATAGCCATACAAACTACACTTTCCTGCAAAATAATGCGTTATTTGAACATTCAAATGATTTAGAAAGATTTTGAGCAAAGTGTTTGCACTACACTAAAATAACTTGAGTATTAATAACCATGGGAGAATATGTTTTATTTGTCAGAGAAGTATTAAACACTATTAAAGACAGATGATAGATTCTCAACTATTCCTAAAGCCAATTACTATAGGGAATGGTTTATGGCTCCTAAGTGGTCAGTAAAATCCAAGCCAACTTGGCACTCAATGTCTTTTATACTATTTATGTCTCTTCAGAAAATATAAAAGTTAAAGCTTTGATAAACCAGAGTCTAGATTTAATGTGGGAAAGCGAGCTGTGCCACTGACATTTACTTGTGTAAAATGTTGTTGATTCTTACATTAATGTAGTTTTTTGTTTATTCAATAATTATGTTTTGTAAGTCAGTGAGAGCTCATGTGTTGAGGAAGTCTAACCCTTCTCATTACTAGCAAGGCAGCTGTCATACATGTTTCATCCACTGATCTAATCTATACAAACAACACATTATTCGTCCTTTCTGGACAGAATAAAGCACTCTCACGCCGCTCTTGACCCTTTTACCCATTTGACTGGCAGGCTTAATTACAGTGATTGTGCATGAACTAAAAAGGAATATACCACCCTCATTTTCACTTACAAAAAAATGGTTTAGGGGTCAGCAGGATATTACAGAGAAGATGGATTATTCATTTTAGCTGTCAAGATCAAAGTTTTAAGGCATATTTGTAATGACATGGTACACTTTGAAAAGTAAAAAGCAAGTTGGAAGGGGAAGAGAGCATGTTTGACATTCAACAAAGGTGATCGACCAGACCGCCCAGTGTGCAGCGAGGTTATGGTATAAATGCCTGCAGCCTGCTGGGCATCCAGGACGCCCAGGTCTAGGGTTGTACAGGTTGTCCAGGACTGTGCAGGTTGTCATTAGGATTCAAAGAGACACATGTACCCCAGATGGACTACTGTATGGAAGCAATTACCTCAAAACCGAATCAACTGCATCATTCTCCTTCACTTTCTGGACAAACTGGCAGCCAGAAAACTACTAAAATAACAGCTGTAACGCTACAGAGATCAAAGGATGAACTGGAGTGTTGTGACACTCTTTCATGTGTCTGTACTGGCAAAGGATAAAATCCCCTCCACAATAGTCACCTCCATTTATGGACAAACAGACACAGACACCTTGCACATTCACGCAGATACACATATTCACACAAGAGCTGCTCAGCACCGGCTGTTGAATGCCTTGCTCAGAGGCACTACAGTTTGATGGCGAGAGTGGGTCATCTATTGTCTCATTCCCCCTCCAAGATTTTCATAGATGGGATTCAAACCAGAAGACTTCAACACAAAAGCCCTTTTCAAAATGTCCCTTTAATTGAATATACAATATTTGGCAGAAGGAAAAATGCAGAAAAAAATATAGAATCAGCAATATTTGCTCCTGCAGTGAGTTGAGTTGTCTGAGTTTTAAACTCACTTGTGCCATATCAAAGGATATCTACTGCAATTGCACAGTAAACTAAAATAGAACAAAAATAAATCAGGATTGCCTCTGCATGTTGATTAAATGTATTTTTCTATATTTAGTAAGTTATTTAATATACATTCCTAATTGGAAATGGGGATTTTATATTTAATAGCAAAGGCGAAATTAATCACACATGATTTGTTTAATTAATTAGGCTGCTGCTGTAACTGTAAGTAATCATGTAGCCTGTAAAAACATCATTAAAAAAATACCTTTCAATATATCCAATATACAGTTGAATCTGATTTCTCTTAGAATATATGATCGTCTCCTCCTTTGTCAGGTGCACATGCTCTGCCACAGCATGCATGGGATTTTTTCCCCCCCAAATATTTCAAGAAAAACATCCCTGATTGCAGTTGTTAATTGGGTTCGTATCACGTATAACAACGCGAGATTATACCCAGGGAACAATAACAATTTTGCTGAAATGACTGCTTTTTAAAAAAAAAAAGTTCTCTTACCTTTGTGGAGAATTATGAAAGATCCTCTCCTTACCGCTGTGAAGATGAACGAAACAAAGGTAGGTCAATGCTTTAATTTTGCAGAAGATGAAGGGAGGGAATTATTGTCGCATAGGTGGAACAGCGTTAAAAAAAAAAAAAAAAAAAAAAAAAGAAGCGTATTTTAGCTGCTGTCCCTTTTCAGCAGCCTGCTGGAGGCGGCAGAGCAGAGAGGTGAGCGGATGTTCAGACAGATCCTCCGCACGTATCAGCCCGTATCTGATGCTCAAGTCTCTCTTTTCCTTTCTTTTAAATCGCACATGCTGTCACTGTCATGTGATCATTCCCCACCGACCAATGCGCTCCCTACTACTCCTCAATCCACACACACACCACACTGTCTTATGATCCACGCACACCAAATAATGCTGCAGCTTACTATGCAGGTTTTAGCAGCCGGCAGGAGGGGGGGGGGGATATACGTTCGACTTACATACTTTGCATATAATTGGCTAATTTGAATGCATTGCAAGCAAAAAAAAACTAATTTGAATAATTGTGAGGGATCTTAAGGACATCTGCTCATTTTCATACAGTTCATAATTCACTGCAGTCAGACAGCTGAGGGGATGCTGCGTGAGGTGTTCTTAGAAGACACACTAAGGTTTTTGGTGGTTTACTTACTAAAAGCATAAAAACATGAAAAGCTCATTCACTCAAACTCAAGGGTACGCTTTTTCTCCATTTTGTGAGACATCTTCTTGATGTAACCCGCTTGGCTTCCAACACACCATCCTCTCTTTAAAGCATCATCCATCTTTCGTGTCATTCCTCGTCCATCAGCGATTTGTGTTTGGCTGGATTTCGCCTCAGGCACTGCTGATGTGAGGGATTTGATGTCTACGGTCTGTGTGAAACCACGTGAATCCAGCAGGTGAAATTATGGATTCTGTCAGGGTTATGGGTAGAAGCGCGGTGAGTGACCCATCAAACCACAAAGTTAGATTTAGACACAAGATTAAGATGGTAATGTTTGGGAGTAAGCCTTAAGATTGGCATGTTTACATATTAAATTGACAATGGTTATATTAAGGGTAAGTAAAGGTAATTCAAAAAAGCTCTTCAGCTCAACAGGTGCTGGACCAATCGTTTTCTAATATGTACGTGATATAATGTGCTTGTAGAAATGTTTTGTGCCTGATGAAGATCTATCGCTTATCAGAAAGTTGCTCAACAGCAGCAAAATATTAAAAAAATTATAATAAAATAAATAATTATGGGAGCAAAACAGTGTTCATTTAATGTTTTTAGTCATACTAGCAACATTGCTATATAGATGGCAATGTCCTTTGGTCAAGACTGAAATATCTCAACAACTATTGGATGGATTGCCATTTAATTTTGTAAAGACACTCTTGGTCCCCAGAGGATGAATCCTAAAGACTTTGATGATCCCTTGACTTGTCCTCCGGTGCCAGCTTGACATTTTCACTTTTTACTTACACTTTGGCCCTCTTCTGCCTCTGGACGTTTGGCCGCCCCATCACTCATCTCTGTCAAAGCTCTTCTCTGTTCTGGCTCTGCAATGGTGAAATAAAATCCCCACTGAAGTGAAGACAGCAGAGTCACTGCCCATCTTCTTCTGTCGCACGCCAAAAACCCACCTTTTCAGATTACATCTCACTAATCCTCGCTAGCACTTACTTACGTCTCACTTCTTTAAAAAACAGAGGAAAAAGACATGTTCAAGCACTTATGCTGTGACACTGAACATGTTTTCAGTCGTTTATTTAAAACACTGCCAATTTTGGATGGTCTTGCTCCCATGTGGTTTGAATGCACTTATTGTAATTAACTTTGTACAAAAGCGTCTGGCAAATTAATATAATTTAATTCGTGCAGTTTGGTC
This sequence comes from Thunnus maccoyii, assembly GCF_910596095.1. NCBI lineage: Eukaryota > Metazoa > Chordata > Actinopteri > Scombriformes > Scombridae > Thunnus > Thunnus maccoyii. The sequence goes on along the minus strand of NC_056535.1, from coordinate 26,737,998 downwards.
TCCACAGCTATTAGATGGATTGCCTTAAAATTTGGTTCAGATATTCATGTCCCCCCAGGATGAATTGTAATGACTTTAGTGACATCTAGCACCATCATCAGGTCAATATTTCAGTTTGGTTTAGGATAAAACAACTGCATAACTAATGATATTCCTCATTAAGCCTCAGGTGTTCATTGTATTTACTGCTAATTAGTTAATTTTTGCATGCTAACATACTAAACTAAGATGATAAACATGGCAAATGTTACACCTGCTAAACATCAACACATTAGCATTGCCATTGTGAGCATGTTAGCATGATGACGTTAGCATAAAAGACTGCTGTCAGAGATTGTTCAGGTTAGTCAGGGTTAATGGGTTTGGTATCCAGGGATGACTTCCATCTCCACCTGTACAGACGTGCGGAGTCCAGCCTCCACCTATAGCATGTGCCCAGACTCTTATTAGTAAAGCATTACTAACATTTGCTCTGTCATCATAATCTTTAAAGTATAATGCCCAAAAACCAACAATAACCTGATACTGTACTTGCACTGTATTTACTCTCTGAAGAATTAATTTTCTCAGCTAATTTAATGGCAGGCTGACTGTTTTATTATTATATTATGAGATTTCAAAGTCAACATTTTGTCCACAGGCTGGTGCTATAGAGGAAAACTACTAGTCTCCAAAATGGGAGTGTTCGTCCTCTGGCGAGCATAAATATGTTCAGTAAATTTCATGGCAGTCTGTCTTTCAGAATTGGAAATTTATTTTGTGCAACTGGAAATTTTAACTTGATGGTGGCACTAGACCAATGATATGAGTGGGTCACCAAAATAATTAGGGACCAAGATAATGAGAACAATGAAAATTCACAGCAAATTACACGACAATGTGGCTACGGCCAGTTATTGTTGATATATTGAGACAATTGGACAGATGGAAGGACAGACTGACCTCATCATTGGTAGACAGTGTCTCTTCATTCTAGACAAAGCTAAAAGACAAAACTGTCACCATTTAATCAGCTTTTGTGTCTTATGGCAAACATCCATATCTCTGCATCACCTTCACAGCCAGACAGAACACTTCTATGTGGTGGAAACAAAAATATCTCTCTTTTACAGTAAAAGCTTGAACCTCTAGCCAAAGCAGTTAACACTGTACAGTGACATCAGTCGCTTGCATCTATTTTTTAAGATGAATGGAAAGCAGAGTTGAGAGGGAAATCCTCTGTTGACTGTCTCCTCTATAATACATGCCAAATTGCCTGCAGCAGTTGAGTATCTCTTGTGTAACAGCATTATTTAGATGCATTTTAATGAAGAGCTTATTACTTCAAACCCAAACCTCACAGTGGAGTCCCACCTCTGCAGCTTGATAGGATAGGGCCTGGAGGTCTTCTTTTTTCGAGTCCCAAGCCAGTGTTTGGGAGGTGATTGCCTTGGTGTTCAGTGTGTAGATTGCATGCTTAAGGCAACATCCAGACAGCCCTATTTAATGCACTGCTGTGTGTGAAAGAGACAAGAGATCCTTACTATAAGAGGCTACAGAAATGTCTGGAGCAGGGAGGTGTCAAAAGACTTAATGAGTCTGAGAGCATGTGTATCTGTGTAGGATTTCAGACAAGCTGTGGCACCATGCTGTGTCCAGAGTATTGCCTCTTTCTTAGTTTTTATCTTTTCTTCTTGGTATTTGTCTCTTACCATTATATGTCATCTCTCATCTGTACCTCTTTCTCTCTGTCTTCATATTTTGTTGGCAGCCAACCCAGCTGCCAGATTTTTGTTTGAGGTTCAATACTGACCGTCATTCACAGCAAAATCAATACACATCCACTTATCAAAAAGTATGTTTCTAGCAGCAGGTCATCTCAGCCTCATCTTTCTCCTTTTTTTCAGGAGTTAGTCAACACCTTTAGAAATAAGTTGAATTCACCTTCGCTGGAATAACAGTCGATCATCTTTACCACAGCTGCTTTTCTGAGCAAGGACAGTAAAAATCCCTTTATGGGTTGTTCTGAAAGCAACAATAAACAGAGTAAAGGTGCTTACATACCTCTCTTTCATCCCACATTTTGGCTTCAAAACCCTGACCTCCTTCCAAGTCATCTCTTTTACAAGGCTCCTGCTTTAAGTTTAATTCAACTCTTTTATCAAGTCATGGCTGCACCACAATAACAGAAAACTTTATCACTAAACCAACATAAAAATGGGACAGTCTATCAAGTACGGAAGTTTATATTTATTTTATCAAGCAAAGGAGGATCAGTCCAAAATCAGGGGAAAATCAGAATCAACTTTTTTTAAGAGGCCTCGGGAATTTACACCTTCAGCCTGTCCACTGTACAAGATACTCATCAATCTCTGTCAGGGCTACCTCTCTAACCTTAAGTAAATGTACCATCAATCTTATCTAGAGTGTAAACTCATGATTGACCGCTTAGAGGCATGTCTCTTGCTCAGTATGGATTTGACAATCTTTTGTTTTTTCATCACCCTTTTTTGTCTGAAATAATGAGGGATAAAAACACTTGTTTAACAGCTCTTGGTAGGCAACAAACAACACAACTACTTCAGTGTAGGCGTGTGTGTGTTAACTGTTTGAAGTGTGATTTCCTAAGTACAAGGAGTCATCAAAGAGCATTCATTTAAAACTGTCCGTAATCAAAACTGCGTTATCACACTTTGACAAAATAATAAAGGTCACAAACTGCCACGAGATACCTTTCTGTAGCAGATTCTTTGTTTGTTTATTTGCACAATGTATAAAAAAAAGATAAAATGTAAAAAGTCACTGCAAAATTTCAACAGGTGAAAACATGAGGAAGGAATCATCCAGTAACAATCTTTTTACCAGTTGTCCAGTTTCAAGTATCTGGAAGTTCACTTAACAATAAATGTTTGTTTAAAGTATGGTCTATTAATGGAGGATGTTTTTATAACTATTTTAGTTAGCTTTTTTCTGAACAGCCTAGCATCTTATCCCTATTCTTATTGTTGCTGTTTTTCTTTATCACATTAACTTTGTATTATTATCTGTATTGCGTGTCTAGTAGCAGCACTTTGAATGTCCTCGGTTTTTATTGTGTTTTGTGTGTGTTAAATGTTTCTGTGCTGCCTTGCTGCAAAAACAATTTTCTCTTGTAAGCCAATAAACTCGATTTTATTTATGTGGCACTTTACACAAAACACATTCAATCCAAAGTGCTTTACAGCTCACAGAGGAAAACAAAATGAAAGAAAGGACACAAGACACAGTAGAAGAAGAGGAAAAGAGAAAGTTTTTAAGATTTAAGAGAGAGAGAGAAGAAAATAAATAAATAAAAATTCCTCGTATAACGTATAGGGAATAGACAAAATAACATGAACACAATCTAATGCATTTCAGTATCCCTGCACTGATGCTACCTTTGTGAAGCTAACGTTATTCAGCTTTTTTAGTGTCTGTGTCAGAGATGTGGAGATTTTGTTCCTGCTTGCCCCCAAGAGAAAAGTCAATCTTAAATCATGTTCATATTTTACGAAGTCCTATTGGTCTGAGCCCAAATATTCAGCAAATGGATATTGACTTTTTGGAACACCTACAGCTTATTGAAGGCGATTCAGTCATCTCTTCTGACTCAATTGTCATTAGCTGGGAGGATATTAGATTTCTGTGGCCTTGGAAAATTCAATTTCAGAAATCATAGTGTGACATTCAGAGCACAGGCCGTTGTTATGAATGTCATTCAGGTGGAAGTGCCTGAGGAAAAAGACACTCCGTCATAATAATGGTCCAGTCAGTATAGAGTTTGACAGCTTTAACAACTTGAACAGATGTTTTAAACGCAACATTATAGCATAAGTTTGCCCTTTTGTTAAGTCTTTAGATCATTAGTGATAATCATGTACAATTTAAAGAAATTAGGATTTAATTCAATGAGACTTTGTCCCTCTACAGTATGACCTCGTGTTGTAATACTGTGTCTTGTTTTATAATGATGCTGAGGGTTACTTAGTTTACTCAGAGCTACTTCAACGTCTGAATGTCAAATCTTACGATCAGGATAATTTGAGTCTATTCATCATTTCAACATCTTTATATAAAACATAAACCATGTGCTCTTCAATGCAGTGCTCTTCTCAGTGAGGATGTGAAGATGGTAGGCATAGAAGTCGGTGAACAATCCACAGAGCAGGCCCGCGTTTCAGCAGGCTGAGCAAGGACACGGTCTGCCTGTCGGGAGAAGGGCATCAAGGCTGCCTAATAGATCTGTATTCATTATTCAGACCTTGGCTCCACACTGCACAGAAAATTTGCAGAGAAATGTCAACATAATGTGCCTGTAACGAGCTGCGCTGTCATAACACGATAGAGATAGGGCTTTTGAAAGGATGAGGTGTTGTTTTTTATTGGTTTGCTGTCATGTAGCACAAGCTTCGCCATTGGATCCAGAAAACATAATTGTTACAAGAGTTTTAAAATAATGATTTCTTCTCGTTACACATTGTACATTAATATATGTTGCATTAGTCACTTTAGGTTCAAGTATTTCATTTTACATATCTGCTTTTACAGTATGCATAAATCTTGTATTGCACTGATTAGATAGTTCTCAAGGAATAGTTTAACATTCTGAGAAATGTACTCATTGATCCTCCGGTAGAGAGTTAGATGAGGAGATCAATAGTGCTATAATATTTGTACAGTAAATATGAAGCTGCAGCCGGTTAGCTTAGCTTAGCACAAAGACTTGAAAGACTGGAAACAGGGGGAAGCTGCTAACCTGGATTCTGTCCAAAGATTTTTAAAAAACCTGTCTACCAGCACCTCTGTTCACTAATTAACAGGTTATATTGTGTTTGTTTAATACATAATTGATTAATCTGATGATTATCGGTCTTTCATTTTCTTGACTAATTGTTTGGTCTATAAAATGTTTAGTTTTATCCGACAAACAGTCCAAAACTCAAAGATATTCACTTTACAATGATGAAACGAGGAAAAGCAGCAAATACTCACATTAGAGAAGCTTGAAAAATGAGACCTAAATGATAAAGACATGAACCAAATACCTGCAGGTTCATTTTCTGTCGATGGATTAACTGAATCATCAATTAATTATGTAGTCCTGTTTCATTCATAGACAACGTGTTCAAAGGCTTTTCAGACACCGAAACACTGCACAGCGGTTTGTAACACTCACAGAAAGGATTTTACAACTCTGGGAAATTATCACGGTGGCAACTGCATTATCCTTTGTCATGACGATCGCAAATGTCAGTCAAATAAGGCATTCACATTACAAATTGATCCTCCAGGAATATGTGCTTGCGTGTATGTGATTAGCCAACGCAGCAGCTTGTTGGATGACTTCACAATGCGTTGCAGCAAAAGTTGTGCCTGGTTTAAGTTTTTAGCTGAACATTGTTTAGCGTTGTTTTGTCGGAGGTCTCACCCTGTTCCATCAGCAGACAGACCCAAATGAATGAGAGGGCTACGTCTTTTCATGCAGAGCTAATGTTGGTCTGAATGTGGCCGCTCAGCAAGATAAGTGACTCCCAAAATGACAAACTATTCTTGTGAGAGGATTTTAATACCCTTGTGCTTACAAAAGGTAGGTAAATTGGGTTTTGGGGAATTATGAGAAGGCTATAACTCCAGTATCTGGCAGAAACCGTGCACCATCTCTCACAGAGGCTGCAGTCAGTTCGATTTTTTAAAAAGTCCCATGCTAGAGTACCTTAATCATGTCATTTTAGTGAACTAATTCAGAGCTGCGCTGTTCACGAGCCCTATCTAATGAGGACAAATCCTCTTAGCCAGGTAAATCAGAGATGCGAGTGGGCGTCATTATTCTCCATAAGTCAGGTCCAGGCTCTCCTGCTAACCAGAGAACTTTATGTCCCTCTCGGCACAGAGCTTCCGTATAAATAGACTCTCTACATGAGTCAGGATGCACTTGCATTTCAGAGTGAGAGACAGACCCCGGAGGATGGAGAACGTCAAAGCGCTGGTTGTGATTGTTATGTGCTGGCTTTTCAATAGCCGTGTAGAGCAGCGTGACTCCCTCTCTGCATGTGCTCTCGTCGGTTTATGTCACCCCATTTTAGAGTCATCGGCGTCTGAGACATGTTTGATAATGGATGTTTTAATGCAAAGGAGAATAAGCATGTACGTTCATTTGAAAACATTTTTATAAATCCTTTTCATCTCATAAATCAAAGGTAATTACTCATTCTTCCCATTATTCATGCCAGCGTGTGTAGTGCCATAGACTTTCCACTTTACATGAGTCACGATTTATTCACATAAGAGTGGGAGACTGTGCACCACTGGGGGACTGATGCCTAAATTACACAATTTTATGTGTGCTGGCTTTTCAATAAACATTGGCTGATGCCAGTTATACTGCCTGTCTGCATGTGCTTCCATTACTTGATGTTTTATCTGCTGTTTGAATGTCTACTGTATCTGTAAGAGAGGCCTTATTAAAGTTTTGCAAGATCTCGACTCATGTGGATGAGAAAGTAATCAGTTTCATCCTCTGGCAAATTCAATTTTTTGTACAAAGAGGACAAAAAGATTTGTTTTTAGTACTGCTTTTGCTCTACTGTGAATGTACTAGTTTGTAGTCATAATTATGTTGATGTCGGTAGGAAGAAATCATGACAGCACTCACATTTATTGTCAGTCCTACATAGGCTGTATGCACTCTTTTTTTTCTGGATAATGCTGCATGTTGTCAGTAAAGGTGATTTGTTTCTGCTGAGATGCATGTGCAAATTGATTTGTCCGCTAAGGTGCTTTTAATTTAAGCTCCGCAGACGCCACATGATCCTGACATGTGGGTGATGCTCTTTAGGATAGATGGAGGAGGACAATAGAAGCCCAAAAATCCTGTGGGAGGAATGTCACTCGTGCATTTGAAAACGACAATTGCGCCCATCAATAACATGCTCAGAGCAAAATACGTGGCTCCTTATCTGCAGAGGAAAATAAAAAAGGAAGAAGGTTATCTACAGCGCTACATCCTCTGATCTGTGAAGGGCCAAAATGTTCAGGATTCTCAGATGAAGTTTTAATCAGTGCTGGAAGATATGTTGATCCAAAGGGAGCACAGGTATAAAACATCTGTACGGTCTCCCGCTTGATGATTCCAGTAGATTGATAAGGTTTTCTAAGACGCTTTACCCACTATCCCCTTTAGAAGCATCCTTATCCTTTCCTCCAGGGGCAACATGGCTGGGTGATCTGTTTCTGCTCGTCCGTGCCTCAAGCTCCATTGAGCCTGGGATCGATATAACCCAGTTTAATCTCAGTGCTGGTGTAATAAGCCAGTGCATTACTGCTGGGTGCTTTCTGTATGAGAAAAGAGCTTCCACCATGAGCTTCACCCAACCCCCCCATCCATGATTGAAAACCAGATCTGTGGAGTGTGCGTGTGTGTGTGTGTGTGTGTGTGGGTTGGAAGGTGTGAATGTACATTTTTTGTTGGGATAATAAGTTCAGCTGTGAGTAAGAGGCTGTTTGTCGTCCGTAAAGAGTGAAAACGCTGGAGCTGAAACTATGTAAGGCACCATAACTCAGCCTAATCTCGCAACAGATTATAGTAATGTTGTTTTGCAGAGAGAGAGGATTCCAATTTCAATTCTGAATTTAATTTAACCACCCGCTGAGGAGACTATAACTTAACCACAGGTCGTTTCCAAGGCTTTTCACTAAGGAGAAAAACATATTTCTTTTACTGCTTTTCTTGCTTCTGTTAATCTGCATTTTACTTCAACAACCACTGTCAGGCTGCAGCAGCATGTCCGTCCCCAGTGTCCCTGTGACTGCTGGCCCTCATAGAATACATATGTGTGACGAGTCAGTGGGTTCATCTATCAAGATGGTTTATTTGTGGGAATCATCCATCACACATGTACCTCATGACTTATTGATCTGGTCAGACAACACGGGTCAGATGAGACACAGCTTGTTTTGCGGATGATTGGAGGCAGTGACAACCTGCAATCCAGGAGCGGCATGAAGGCGTGGTTGTGTTATTTCTAGGATTCTACCTCTGATGTTATAGGGGTCAGAAATGACGGACTGTGCACCTCCTGCTTTTCATTCCAGCACTTTTCCAGGCAACCATGTGCTACATGCGCTGCATTTATTATTTTATGAGCAACAATTTATTGGCTTGTTAAGCATTGACAACAAAGCATATAAATATTAACGTGACATTTTATATACACTGTGTAAGCGTATACATAAGCGCTCATACAATTGTAATGGCACATCAGTAAAAACAGTTAGACATAAATAATCCACCGAAAAGAAGAGTTGACAACAAACAAATCCACAAAGACAAAAAAAAGAGGACAAAAAAGGGGGTGATATACTATAAACATAAATTATGTTTTACTGGTGGAAGGCAAAGTTTGGGTTTGTCAAATGTATGAACCATTGATATGATTAAGGAACTTTTCTTTACATAGGTGTTCAGTTTATGTACCAGCCTAATGGAGATTCTCTGCCTATAAATTGGTAGCAGGCACACACAGTAGGAGGCAATACAAGATTACTGCAAAGATGCACATTTACTGTGAAAATACAGCAATGATGATAGAGGTTCAACATGTGCTTGCAACGTTAGGTTGCTGGAATGAAAATGCAATTGATGAAATTTAAACCTACTATTTTCTTCCCAGCTCTAAATCAGCATTGACATATTATCCTCTTTTAAAGTTGAATGTGTTAGCAAACAGTAGATTATTTACATATCAATAGGAGAGTGTTTCTGGTGACCTAATAAATATAAGTCCAGTATTCACTCTCCTTTTTGCTCTGTTTTGTCCCCACTAACTTCTGAGGGAAATATCTGGTTCTGGTTTTACTGCTAAATGCTCCATCATGTTAGTCACTAGTTTGCCTTTCTGCTGTTTGGTGCTGGACATGCAGCATACAGTGAGTATGAATAAGCTTCTTCCTCTGAAAACAGCTGCATCTGGAAATTTGATGGAATTTCAAAAATTTATGTGGTCGAGCAGACAGGTGTGACTCTGCAAATGAGGACTCTGTAACATCAGAACACAGAGAGGGTTTGCCACCACAGTTTTACGCCATTTTCAGTATTCCACAACCACACAGATGAATAAAATACTCAGCTTATACTCAGCATATTCAGCTTATACTTCATTTACATTTGTGCTCCTCCCGATCATTCATTCATGGTTGAGGCGGAACAGCAGAGAGCACCCTGTGTGTATTTCTTCCTATCCTTGCATGGCTGCCCTCTAATTTCCTGCCACAACCCAAAGCTCTGTCAATGGACTTTTCTCTGCCTTCCACCCAAAGCATGCTGGGATAGCCTCCAGCCCTTCTGTATGTGACAGTGAGTAAGTGAGCTATATGGAAGATGTAAATTTGTGCTCCTTTTTGACACCATCTAATGCACATAAATAAAAAGCAATATACAGTATAATAACAGAACATATACTGTCTCAAAGAAACCACGCAGAAACACTGAAGATGATTCACCCGCTGTTTTACTGTAACAGAGTATTTAAGCCTGTCTTCTTATCCTCCCTCCAACTCACTTTGTATATATCAACAGACAGCACGCGCTTCTGTGTGTGTGTGTGTGTGTGTGTGTGTGTGTGTGTCTGTCTGTGTGTGCATGAGACACTTTGCACACAACTATTTAAAAGAGAAGGGATTGTGCTTTGCAGTGCAGCTGATTTAGTGGATATTGGTAATTGCTTTGCATAGTGACGTTGTTTAATTACAGCTTTCTTTCTTAGTTCCTGTTTTTTTTTTTTTTTTAAATGAGATACACACAACATGTGTGTGTGCATGTGACTGTGATTTGTGTGCTTATTATGTAGGCAGTTTAGTGTGTGTAACACTACATCACCACATCCAACACAAGCTTATTCTGTGTACTTAAAATCTCAAATGCCCATGACATGAGATGAAGGCAAAGGTTTATAATAATTTAGTGTCTCATTTGTATTCATAGAGTCAAATTATTGATGATACCTATCTTTCTATTGCAGGGACTTGAAATTTAACTGAACAGCTTTTGAGTTTTGGTTAAGTTTGTTTGGCTCATATTTCATTTTGCATCATATTTGCATTTTTATGCTCTCATCCAAAGCAGCTTACACTGAGCGAACCGACAGAATAAATTTCCTAAATTTCCTAGCGTGCCAACCACTACTCCTCCCATTAGTGTGGTACATGTTAATTATACAGTACACAAGTTCAAGGGTTGAACTTGGGCGGCGTGGGCGGCTTCATCAAGTTTGTCACGGTGACTGAAAACGATGGTTTCTGCCTTAATATTCTCATTCCTGAATTCAGGAGATATCCTCACTGTCACCTTTGGACCTAAAGGTCTTGTGGTCGTCCACTCAGTGGAGTGCTGCACCGCTGCATATGCAGAGCTGGCTGAGCTGTACTACAAGCCCACTGTGGGTCCTCTGGGATCATGGCTTGTGGGGTGGAGGATGGGAATCCAGGGCTCACTGTGGCGGAGCTGCTGAATTATTCATGTCCCCCCACCCTGCCTGCCTACATTCCTCTCTGCAGTGCATCGACTGAGACCTCCATAACAGTGTGAATGAAAGATCTGTCTTTCCCCTTCACTAAATCGTAAATGGGGGGATCTTTGTCGGTTTTTGCAGCAACGTGTACGGAGGCGGCTACTAGATACACTCATCATGATACCACAGAATATTACAGGTGCCAAAATTGGACTGAATTAATACCAAAACTTTAGCACAAAGGATGATCCAGAGGTTATTTTACTTCCCTTATTTTGTGAGCGTGAGCATAAATCTGTGTGTTCATTTTAAACTTTAAGCGGAAAGATAAAAACACCACCACTGAAATCAATATTTCTTGTACTGTAGGAATATACAAACCACAAGCGAGCTGTTTGCTCAAGCAAACATACTGCACACATCTGTTACTTGCACTTACACAAGTTCATGTGCTGACAAAAAAGCACACACACACACACATTCACACTCAAGGCCCACACAACTTTCCTGAGAGGTGGTGTTAAACAGTGGCCAAGCTATCCTCTGTATAAATAGGAGGCTCTAAATTTGTCTGACCTTAGATACTGTGTAGAAAATGGATATGCTTGAGGGAGCACTTGTACTTGTTCCTTCCCATCAGCCTCCTTCAAAATGCCAAATTTGCTTTTCACCTCGCAGACAGAAAGCGTCAACCGCACGTTTCCACCAGCTCAGTATTAGGCCAGCTAATGAGAATTAGTTTTGCTCCTCATTAGCATTCACCAGAGTCTCAAGAAGGCGAGCCTTATAAGACGAACCGCAGGCTACTGTTCCTCATGCTGAGTTTTCCATGATAGATAGATAGATAGATAGATGGATAGACCACAGGTTTTCTTCAGTTTCTCCAGCACTTGACTCGAAATGAAACTACAAAGCGAAGGGGGTGGGCTGTGCCTCCTGTGGTGTTTTCAATGCATCATAATTTCCTCCACATAGCCTTTACTAGAACACATCATGTCCACACACAACTGTGGCTCCCTCCCCCAGCAGCGTCATCCTCACCCTTTTATGTCCACTTCACCTCCTTGTTGTTCACCCACTAATGCCCTGCTGCTGTTTGGCTGTTTGCTCCTAACACTTTTTGCCATCTTACTCTCCCCACTGCCCCCTCCTTCTTTATCTCAAGGTTCATTTCGTCGTCATGTTGCTCACACTGTGTCAGTCCTGAATGTCTCAAGCTGTCACAGTTTGTCACAGCTGATGTGCGACGTCAGAAATAATTGCTCAAGAAAGAAAATGAATAGCAGCGTGTACTCAGGCATCTCTCTCTCTCTCTCTATCTCTCTCCTTTCAGTGCACGGGGTCAATAAGGTACACTGAGACGAGAATAAGACAGGATGTTTTAACCCTACATAGATATATATAATTATGATTAAGGGATTTGCACTTTCTTGGCTTATGTTAAAGCTTTTTTTGTTGCTGAAACATTTTAGAATTGAATCTCTTCTCTTAAATATTCCTGTTTGATTAATTTGTCCTCTGCCTCTGGGGAAATTTTACATACAAGCCCGCTGCGATGTCTTATTTTTTCCACAAATCTAAAGAGAGGCTGCATTTTGACTGAAGTCACTGGAGCATGGCTGTATGACCCAGAGGGATCAGGGATCTCTAAGTTGATTTGCATAACAAAGTCTTGATTACACACAGTGATTGCAATTGCTATCAGAGGGGATTTTGAAGTTGATGAATGCTCACTCCTCATGAAGATACAAAGTCAGCTAAAAGCTTACAGTGCCCCCCATCCCGCCCTCCATCTTTAATCGACTGCTAAAATAAACGCTGCCTCGTGTGTACGCTGTTACTAAGTCTTACAAAGTTCAACTCTGTTTGTGAGGAGTGACTGTGCACAGCTTGTTAAAAATGATGACTCAAAAAAGATTTTTACAATTATTAAAACTGCAGGACATTAAATACAGCTGACATATATGCACCCCGAGCTGTTTGTTTGACATAAACTCATGCTGCATTTTTTTTTTTTTTTTTTTTACACAATTGGGTCTTATTTGAGGTTTTATTATTATAAGATTTTGTCATCATTCTTACCTTTATTATAGTGATGTTCCCAGATTTCAGCAATTACTTTGGTGGGTATAATGTTACCATAACAAATAGAAACGATACCAAAGCAAGACAAGTTGTAATAAAATATAATTATTTTTTAACAAGTTTCTGTATTTTTTAGGTGTCTTGGAGAACTTCCAGAGAGAAATAATTTCTGTTTCTGCTTCACAATTAACAAGGCCGCTAATGTACAGTATATACAATATGTGTTTGTTATATGTTATATGTGTAAACTCATTTTGTATCCTTATATTGGGCAGCATGGTGGCTCAGTGCTTAACACTGTTGCCTCACAGCAAGAAGGTCCTGGGTTTCCCAGTTCCCCCTTGTGTGGAGTTTGCATGTTCTCCCCATGTTTGTGTGGGTTTCTGCCAGGTTTACTCCTACCATCAAAGACATGCATGTGAATATTTTTGTCAGTGCCCCTGACCACTGGCACTGGCACAAAAAAGAACTGGAGTTGGTCCCTGGGCGCCCACTGCAGCTGCCCATCGCTCGTAGTGTATTGGATGGGTGAAAAGCAGAGGATGACTTTTATTTCAATGTATACGAGTGCAGAGAAATGACAATAAAGTCTGAATCTTAATCTTAAGTATGCCACACTCATCGATATTTATTCCTAAAATGTTACTCGCTGCATTTCCCGAGTAGATATCAGTCTTCATCATCATAATCTACTTCCTCATGTGTTCCTCATGAGGGTGCAAAGTGCTGACTTCAGCAGAGATATCTTGAAGATTAAAAAAAGAAATCAAAGGCACACTCGTGCTCTTGTGCATAATAAATAGTGTTTTGACTTACAATGACATTCACTGCAAAAAAAAAAAAAAAAAAGGCGTGAGCTGAATCACTGGTGTTTGATAATGTAAAATCTTGCACCGTGTCAAGAATACACAGCTGACATGTTGACCTGTTATTCCTTCAGGGGGCGCAATCTAGCTGGATCGAATATTAATTGCTGTCACTGACTTGATAAAATGTTTTTGTAATCCTCCAACAGAGCTATACTTGTTTTTACTTTACCCTGCTATCACCTCTATTATCTGCAGTATCTAAGCGTTTTCTACAAATTTTGTTAATCTTCTACCTTAACTTGGCATCATCGACCCATACAATGTTTAAACAGGACTATCCTCAGGTCATAAGTTGGCGGTAGAACACCTGTGGCGGGGAGGGGGGGGGGCCGAGAGGCAGGCAGGGAGACTCAGAAATGGCATAATCACCAGGGGCACCAGGTTAATGAACACACCACAGGAGCAGCAGAAACAATAACAATATGAGGGCTCCGCTCCACGACTCCTAACAGGATGGGAGAGGATACCTACTGTACATCTGTCATCTGTCTTCATTTGTTGTTGTTGTTTTATTTGTTTTTATTTATTTTATATCATAGAATATATGGGTATACACATTCCTTTCAACAGTATGAGCAAAACTTTCTGCTTCAGTTCCTCTGCTGTTACATTTACAGGCAGTCAATGGTCCCATTAGGATAACATGAGGCACATTGCGGGGCTGCCCTCTGTCCCCTCATCCATTTGTTCTGTCAGTGGAACGAATCACTCAGCCAATTAGATTATCCACCAATAATATTAATTATTACATACGGTATTTATGGAAATGTATTATTTTTTCAAGGAACAATGCCATTAGTCGTCCCATCGTCTTGGCTCATAAAACACAAGATAGTTTACATTTATAATGAGGAACATCCTGAAGTCTATAGTCACGCTAGCAGCGCTGTGAGACTGTACTTTGACACAGTGGTGCTTTGAGCTAAATGCCAACATCAACATGCTAACATACTCACAATGATATGCTATTATCCTGATGTCCAGCAGGTGTAATGTTTAGAGTGTTCACCGTCTTAATTTAGCTTGTTAGCATGCTAACATTTTCAAAGTACAGCTGAAGCTGATGGGAATGACATTTGTTTTGAAGATATTTGGTTCTAAACCAAAGAATTGGACGAATTAAATTTAACTTCATGATGGCACTAGATGAAATGTCACAAACATTATTACAATTCATCCTAAGGGGGACACTGATGTCTGTACCAATCTTCATCCACACAATGTAACATTTCTCATATAACACTGTCAGTACATACAGTTTTATGTGGGAATGCCACATTGCATATAATATTTGAATTCATGTACAGTATGTTCTGTAAATCATGCATGTAAAACAGAATATTATATCTGATAACTTCCTCAAGTTATGCTCTTTTACTGTGTGATCTATCCAATAGATGGCAGCAAACTATCACTTCCTATTAGTTAATCATTCAATGCACTTTTAGTTATTCTCCTCCCAGAGATTTCTGTTCTCAAAATCAGTTGAATATGTAAAGATTCTCATACTGTTGGAGTAAAATCCGCCTTCACCATTTCACAAATGTTCTTAATCGAAAATCCATGAGACAGTATTGCCTGTATATGTCTGTATATCTTGTATACATGTGTATGTACTGTATATATTGTTAAGGAGTAGCTATTCACATTCCATGTGTATTATTTCTTTGACCTTGTGTGTTATTATCATAAATAGGGGGCTCACATCAATTTATTTATGGAATTATTTATATGATGTATAATTCATCTTTTTTTTAAATTATGGAGTAGCTTTTATAAGGCTAGTATTTTATAAATGCAGGATTTTCACTGACTGGGACTGCAGACTTACAGAATTATGTATATATTGTATATGTCATGTTCTCACAAACACATTCATTTTGATTTACTGTTCAGTATTTTATTCCAGTGTTATAAGCCAAGTACTCTCATATGTCATGACTGTCAAACCACTTCAAATTTGTGTTTGTCCTTACTGTGAATTAAAAGGTATCAGTTCAGTGTCTCAGTTGTTGTGTTAATTTATCATGGAAGACTCTCCTGTATCTTGTCCTTGACTACTGGGAGAATTTTATAGATAAAGATCCAGTCTGAAAGAACCTGGTGACAGACTGCAGTGACTTTTTAAAAGGGTCAAGAGAAGGTCACTGACGAGGCAGAAACAAGAGTTGGTGAGCCAGTGTTATGGATTAAGACCTGCATATACAGAAGCAAAATTATCTTTCATTATTGCAATGGTGCCAAAAATGTACTTTTTTGGAAAAGTAGACTTCTGAAACATTCAACAGAAGTAATAGTTTTATAAAGTTAGAGCTCAAAAAGAAGGAGCCAGTGATAAGACAGGAACAGTTAGATGAAAGTCAACAAAAGCATGGCTTGTCACTGTTCAAAGGCAGCTTATTGTCATTCTACAGCACAGGATTGCACAATGAAATGCAATTGTTGAGATGCAGTTATCTGTTCTACACACACAGAAAATGAGAGTAAAAAAAAAAAAAGGCATTGTAATAGAACAAGGTAGGATGAGAAAAAGCACCGAAGGAACAAACAACACGGATGTTCACGAAGAAAATATATTAACAGCCTTTCAAACATGTCCTTCCTGACAGCTAACATCTAACTCTTAAGATTGAAATAACCGTCTTATAGCATCTGGATGAGTCATTTTATCTGAAAATTACCTCCAGTAGCAAGAAATAGAGAGATAGAGCATTTTGTGGGAAGTACTGTAACACAGCATGAGGCCTTGAAAAAACAAGAACGATCCTCTTTCTGTGATGATTATGAGACACTTGAAAATGGAAACATTAGAGAGAATTATAGAGAACGTTTTAGAGAATTGTGGAGTTAGTGAATGGAAAATGCTCAAAGACTTTTTATGTCTGTGATGGATGGTTTTGTTTTTTTTGTTTGTTTTTAATTTGCAAAATTGTTCACCTCATTGTTTGAGAGACAGTTGTGTATTTGTCAAAGCAGAGTGGAACCAAGGATAAAACTTTATCCTTGACTGGAGCGTTTAGTGCAGGACTCGTGCAGGAATTGAATCAAAAGCACTTCAGAACTGCTGCTTCTGGAAATCAGGTGAAGAAACAACATTTTGATGCATGAATATCACATCACAGCTCCAACTAATCAGTCGTACCGCTGTTGCTGATGGATTTCTTTGTGCTATCAAGCACTTTGTCTCCTTTTTTTTATATCTCTTTCCTTTGCCATTCTTCGACCATCTTTCCATCTCTCTCTCTCTCTCTCTCACGCTGACATTTATTTCTCCAGGGAAGGTTATCTGGCCACACATTCACTTGTCAGAATCCACCTGTTTGATGTTCACTCTCCCGTGAAACCACAGTCTATTAGTATTGGCTCCTGAGCAGTTTCTCCCAGAGCAAATTGGGGTCAAACGTCTTGCGCGAAGGCAAATCGACAGAAAGAGCTTCTTATTCACTTTCCAGGTTTGCCAGTGATCCTCCTCTGGTCACAACCGACTTTTTTGTGCACTTTAGAGCAACGCCACCCACCCGTAACGGCTAATGTCTGTTCTCATATGCAGTGGGATCACAGAGAGGTTAACGCTGCTGTTCTACAGAGACATCACCCACACCCTGCTGTTTGCTGGGTTTTTTTTTTTTTATCTGACTGCCCTGTAATTCTCTGTTGCCGGATCGACTTTAAGTCAACACCCATACTTCCTCACATACATCTCATCGCATCAGTATTCATGTATCGATTTCATCTCTGTCTCATTTTCATCATCAGTTAAATCTTTCTTCCCCTTCATCAACAGTTTGTTTGTGGCTTGTTGATGCGTGGGTTTAGAACACACAAACATAAACTGAAGGTACAAAATATTATCTGCAGCTGCATAATTTAGCATAATTTACATCTCAGCTCAGTTATTTTAGAGTTTTAAGGATTCATTTCAAACCTTATAATGGTTTATACCTGGATTTACCTTATCAGTAATATTTTTAACTCTGTGTGGGATGCGGGACGTTTGTTTCTATCGATAGACTCACAGTGAGGATATGTTTTATAGCGCATAAGCATAGGATTAGGGAACAAAGAAGACAATCAAAGACAGAGGCTCCAATGGTCACAACAATTACACATGCATGAATCTGCAGTAATCCGTGGAAATTGTGTAAATTTGCTTTTTAATAGGGGTCAGCTAACCTTGTGTATATCTCTTCCCCTCCTGAGAATTTCCAGCCTCTCTCTTGTTTCCCCTTGCTGAAATCAATAATGGCAGGACACGAGGCGACGTCACAGTTATATTTATCAGGAAACACGCCTTTGAACCGATCCTATCCATCAAGGAGGGGGAGGGATTTATATGTATAATAACAAGGGAGTGCGATATGGAAGCTGCGCCCAGGGTCCCGGTTGTTGGAGGCGTCTCTGCTTTGTTCCACCCTCGAGGTTCTGGCTGCCTCACTGTCTGTCGAGGCTACGAACGCCCATGTGCCATGGCACGATCAAACATATTCAAATGCTTGTATTTGCCTGGGCCTCTCCTGTATCTCATTAGTCGGTGTATTGCTCTTGGCGACCTTGGGAATTGTTTAAAATTCACAGGAACAGACCAGGACTTCAGAATGTGTTTTGGTTGTTTACCGTCTGCTGCCAAAGTGGTTTTGTGCAAACAGTTTAAATCTTAAAGGTCACAGATGATGGATAACTATTACACTCTAATGTTTGCCGGTGTGTGTGTGTGTGTGTGGCCGCTGCTGCTCTGAAAGGTGCATCAGATCAACGTGTGAGATTTTGGTGCTGAGATTCAACAGAGGTTTATGAAAAAGACACACAAGGGAGGTGAGACTCTTGCCCTTTAAAGACAGCTGGAGGACATGGGTGAAGTGAAGCATGTCTCCAGCATGATAACCGTAATCTCATTCATCTTGAGGTCATCTGTGGAGGTTAACATGAACTCATTTTCTGAGAAGGTCTGTGCACCTGTAATATTCTCTAGAGATGTGGTTAAAAAAAAAAAAAAAAAAAAAACCTTTTGCCTTTCAAAGGCCTTGTTGGCACATTAAACCAGTCATCTAATGTCATAACTGTTGTGTAATAGGTTAAAGGAAAATGTGAGGGGTTTTTTTATTTGTAAGACACGGACACAGATAAGATCTCGGCAGGGTATAGGTGGATACTGTTTCAGAAAGAGAGAAACTGTGAATTAAGCTCTGAGGAATAATCTTATATTTCATGTATTGCCACCTTCAAAGACTTCTTTGAAGCCAGAGAATCACATCTGGTCACTCAGATAGTGAAAAAAAAATCACACTGGTTTATTTATATATTTGTCTTGTTGAAAAATGCTTGTAGGCCTGAAGAAACCCATAAATAACACTATAATACACTTCTTTATTGTAACTGTCTCATATTGTTGTGACAAAATAATCTTAGCTCAAAGGTACGCTTACTAGCTTTTTGGAGCTTTAAACTGGATCTCACAGTCTTGTCAAGTCAAGTCACTTTTATTTATATACTGTAGCCAAAAATCTAATTCACACATTTCCCTTAAAGGGCTTTAAAATCTGTACAACATATTTTATAACACTCTGTCCTTAGACCCTCGAAACACCCTTTAACAGGGAAAACCCTCCAGAAGAGCAACATAGGAGGAAACCGTCTTCCAGGACTGATGGATGTGCAATAGATGGGGTTTTTTTTTTAAACCTTTTCTCATTCAGGTGAGTTTTTCTGAGAGCGATGCTCTCTTTTTCACTTTCCCCACCCAGATGTATCATGCCTGACCAGGGGATTGAACCCTTCTCTAACCTTTAGGCCACCAAAGATGTACAGATGAAATAACACTAGCAAAAAACAGAATGACAATATGAGGTAGATAGACTGTAAACATGTATTAATATGATATATATGTTACATACTGTATATATAAATACGGATAAGAACAAAACCATTAAAAAGACAGGTTAAAAGCATAATTAAAATTTAAGTAAAGGTTTTCTGATAAAAGTTATCATTTCTTAAAGTGATTTAAAAGATGCTACAGATACAGATGTTGGTCTGAGATACTCAGACAGGGACAGAAGGTGTGGCTGAGTTTACTGGAGGATGAAGATCCAGATCCAAAACATCTTCCCCAGCTAAGGGAGCCAGCTCAGGTCATATTCTGTATGACCATGTTATTACATGAGCAAAGTGACATAGTTTATTTGATGACACCTGAGCCAGCTCCATTCACTGAATAAGACGTTTGAGCTTTTCCCATCCTCAATTCTTAAAGATGCTATTATGGATTCTTCTGCATCAACAACGGATCAATGACAAATGACTTTGTGACAGTGACGAGGTGTCGTTCCGTGGTGACAAACCTCAGAGATATTTATCACTCGACTCAACAGTTCCTCTCATTTTTACGCATTCATTTAACATCCTTCAGCTCATTGTTTTGGGTTTTGGTTTTTCAATGGAAAAACTCTAAACACCTACTGTATGCTACCTGAACCAGCACCGAACTGCAGACATAGAAAGTTAGCAACTAGCTGGTGAACATAGTGGAGCATTTCGCTACTAAATATCCAGAAATTTCCTCCAGGATTTGGTGGAGAACAAAAACAGAGCAAAAACAAGAGTGATTATTGGACTTAAATTCATCTGGTGGCCAGAAGCACAACTCCAAATGAATGCAAGTGTTGCTGTGTGCCTGCTGGATGTGTAAAAAGTTCACCAAATCAACTTTATAATCCAATAATATGTCAAATGTTGAGTTTACAGCTTGTTTCTGCTGCCACAATGTGGCCAAAAAAACTCAGTTAAAATGCAAGTTTAACTCACAGAAGCAACAAATTGATCCAAAAACATCTCATCTGTATGCATGACTTCTTTTATTCATCCATTAAATCACTTACACAAGACCATAGAACCATTCAGGACATCATCCATCACAATTTATATTTCTCCAACACATTCTGACACCATGCACACAGATCATTTTTTTATTACAAACATTAGAATATGCTCTGTGCACTAAAAAGAAAACACTACCGAATGCATATCATTAACACAATCCTTACATGTAAAATCTGAATTAAAGTTATTAAAGTATTATTAGGCCACAACTAATCTTTAGGGTATCAAATCAAGAGGGAATAAAAGTGTGGAAGCTAAATGCATAGAGATGTACAGCACTACAGTGATAATCATTAATTTATCTATCCAAAAGGTTTTAAAAGATTTGATTCATAATTTGGAGTGGGGTGAGGCTGTAGTGTGTCATATTTACATCACATTGCGTGTTTAGACCACCGACCTGTGCCATAAGGAGATTTAAGAAATCGAATGCCCAAGCAGAAGTATGAATCAACAGTATGTACATTACAATACAGCTATTTGCAACAAACATCGGTCTGTGTGGGGAAGTGCATCTTTATTTTGTCTGCTGTCATTGGCAGTGTTGGCGGTGCCATTACGTGATTCTGCTGGTGAAGATGTGTGTGAACACCACACAAAAAGGCACAGAGCGGATGTCACAGTGCTTTCCAGGACAGGCAAGAAGGTCACCCATCATATGACATACTATACTATAAAGATCTACTATATACAATAATTAACAACCTGTTTTGGAATGATGAATTTTGACAACAGGGTTGGATTTGGATCAAAGTCTTCATTAGACTATGAATATTATCGTATTAATTTACAACTGACCTGTGTGTTAACACACACAACTAAATGTGCTCTATACAAGACCAAGAAAAAGATATGAACAAATGATACAATCCCATTTCAAAAACATCAAGTAATCCATCAGCAGTACTTCAGTCTCTCTTCAGTACAAAGAACAAAAAAAAACAGCTGAAACAAGCGGTGTTTGTTTCAGCAACAAAGAAATATCACTGTGAATAATAAAGTGCTGCTAAAAAGATAACCTTCTTTAAAGAGAAGAAAGGTTCGAAGTGATACAGCAGTCATAGACAGCTACTTGTACAGCTAGGCGGAGTGAGATTTCACCAGCAACTGTATACCATACAGCACAGACAACCGAAAGAGAGAGCTAAACATTACTGCAGAATTCAGTGCACGAGGCGAAAAAACAGGCCTTGCACAAAAGCAACAAGTGTCCACCTCATAGGACAGATAATGGACATAATGGTGTGCAAGGAATACTGGGATTTTGAGTGACAAGCACTTTCAGGACAACGAAAAACCTTTTGAAAGAGACTGACATTCATTTTTGGTCCCCATTATTTCTTTACTTCTTTCATTTTTCTCCGTAGTTGTCACAGAGCAACTCCCATTTGTGTGAGAAAAAAAAAAAAAAACGGACAGCTCTCAAGTCGATTCACCAGACTGTCGAAGCTCCGCAGATAATCTCAACTCAGAAATACTTAAGTGAAGATCCTCCATTGAAGCTTTCAGTCTGGATCAAGCCGGTCTGACCTGAAACTCAAACTGATAAAGGCTGAAATGGAGGCAGACGAGGCTTGATTGTTTTAGACAGGCACTTAAACTCACCAATGTTCTGGTTTTGAGAGACAGATTTTGGTTTTGTGGCTGCTGATTGTGAGCGTTTACTTATTTCGTGTCATGTTAAAACGGATGAAAGATTTATTTATTCAACTTCACTGCCGAGTCGTTGCTCTGTATCTGATCTGTACAGATATTGTTCTTTCTTGCACATACCCACTTTGATATGAATGTATTGCTAAAGAGGAATGGTGGAAAAAAAAATACATAAATAGCGGATGAATTTCTTGATACGTTATCGGGAACACACTGAAACTGATTTGTCTTTGTGGCTGAAAAATCTAAAAAATAAAATGACAAAAGAATAAGTAAATAAGTAACAAATAGGTGTAATAGGTGGCGTGTTACCATTAATCTAAAAAAAATTAATTGAGGATATTGAAATCCTCACAGCAATACGCCAACATATCACAGTGTGTTTGTTTACACTCAGTAACATTCTCTGAAAAAAGGTACATATACACAACTTACAACTCCTTATCAGTGGCGACCTTTTTTTTTTTTAAAGGGTGGTGCTCCATCTGGTGGAGGGAAACAAAGTCGAGCTGTGCAGAATCTACAGTGCTAAGAGTCTACAGTGATACAGTATTACAGTGTGATCAATAAGAACAAGTATTTTGCACAGTGACGCTGATCTCTATAGCTACCGCGCTCTTTTGGCAGGTAATAAGAAACTGCATTGTAACAGGCTACAAAGAACATAGCATAAGCACATATCAGTAATATATTCAGTGAAAAAGTTATTAAAAAAGGTTGTTTGACTGATGCAGACACACATTTTCCTTCTTTAAAATATCTTTAAAATATTTAAAAAAAAAAAAAAAAAAACCTTCCAAATCTATCCTCAACTGCCCTCTCCACATCCACCAGGTGATATTGCTCATCAAGTTTCTGTTTCTTTGCGTGACACGAGAGGAGCAGCAGAAGACGTCATGTTGGAGAATCACACAGGGCTGCTCTGTGTTTGGTAATGACCCCGAAATGTGGTGACAGTGAGAAAATTATTCTACCAATGGATCTGTCTACTTCTAGTTAGTAGACCCTTCTCGTTCCGCCTCGGTCTGAGAAAGAGTTTGTTAAGAGAGTTAAGAGGCGGTCACTCAGAGCTGAGAGTCAGCTCCCAGGCTGTTGAGCTCCTCTGGCGAATGCTTTTCGCCTCCGGTGGCGGCTGTCTGGCGGAAGCCGGCCGCGATCTCGTCGAACGTCCGGCCCCTGGTCTCTGGCACCTTGAAGTAGGTGAAGATGAAGAACATCAGCAGCAGCAGGGTGAAGATCACGAACACGTAGGGGCCGCACAGATCCTGTAAAGAGAAGAGAAAGAGGAAAAACAATTATCTAGTGGCGTCCTAACAGGGTTCAGCCTTTAATCATATGAATATCATTGAAAATGTAGATTTCACAGATACTATGGAGAGCTAAATTAAATGTGATGACTTTCAGGCTGTAGTAGTATTAAGGAACTGAGCCTCTTTTCCTACTTGCATGTCTATGTCGTCTTCTTCTTTAGTGCATTGTGAATTAATTATTTCAAGTATGATCATTATGATGATCAAGCTGCCTGTTTCCAATTCTGTGAAGACTGAAGCAACTTTCCAGGACAATTTGTAATTAATTTTTTTAAAGGTTTTTAATGGTAATGGGTCAGAGTAGACTGATTCATCTCCCTTGTGTGACTATCGCAAGCATGTACGTTAAATGTAGTTGCTTTCCCATCACACGTTCAACAATTATGCCCCATTTCGTCTTGGTGATATGCCAGATTTGTGCATCACAACCAAATTTTTTGATTTTCAAAACTGCGGGTGACTACCATTATGACTGACGTTTGTAGAACTATATGAAAACGTGAGAGAGGATCGATTTTGCAGGAGAAAAAGACTTTTTAACTTTTAAAAATCATAAATGGTGGAAATTTGTCATAACTGAAATTAAAGCCTATATGTGTAATTTGTGTTAGGACATGTAATCTGAGGGGAAAAACATATTTTATTTTAGGATTAAAGATTATCGGCCCAACTGTAATGTTGCACATTATAATGTCACCATCTACTTACAACACATTGAATCATTATCATTCACTCTTTCCCTCTGCCATACTTTTCACTTTTAATTATTACAGTCTAATTCTAACTATATTATATATTATTATTAATTATTATATATATTAAGC